>NC_139028.1:68837159-69105271 GCF_964662115.1 Mustela nivalis
ATTTTATGAATGTGTAAATCATACCTTGGTAGGGATATTATGAAATTGTCAATGATAAATTTTTTTGAATTTGGTTGCCATCTCGTGTGAGGGGCTGTGCCTTATATTTTACTCAGGATAGCTTCTCATTGATAGGTGGTGAGTGAGCCAGTTTCCAAACTCTATTTTATCTCCCATCTCTGGGACCATTTCAGTACCATCTCTCTAATTTTGAGCTATTCAAGAAACATACAGAAAGCTAAGATTAGACATATAGGAGATTTAATGAGAGACATGCATGTGAAGAATAAAGTGGTGGGAGCAAATGTAGGCAGATGATAATGCTAGTCTAACATCAGGAAAGGAGAGGGGGAAGAAGGATTAAATAGGAAGAGTTTTAGATTAGAGCACATTTCTAGAAATGGTCCTGGTAAGATCCTTGTGGGAGCAGCTCTGCAGCAGGTAGGAATGGTCTAGCTCTAATAAACCCATCGCGCTCTGTCATTGTTTGGGGACAGCCCAAGTCTGCAACCATGTGTGGCCTCGGTATGAACACGCTGTAGAACCCAAGGGGGTGGCAGCTAGAAGCTGTCCTTCAGCAGGTTCTTTTTGAAGGACAACTAAGTGGTGCACCTCTATGTCAGCAGTAGGATGAAACACTGGATAGGAAGCAGGTTTGTAGTTCTCTGTTATTTTTGTTTTCGCTTTTACAGTCAGGCATTGGGTGAGAGTAAATACAAGTGGAAGTCAGTGGGAGCAGAATTGAAAGCAAAATGAATTACTAGAGATCTTATGAGAATAAAGAAGGAAGCTCAGGGAAATGGTCAGGGAGGTTAATCAATAGAAGACCCAGGAAAGTCTTTAAAAGGGAAGATCAGAGGTGACTGAGTGGCTCATTCAGTTAAGCGTCAGACTCTTGATCTCAGTTCAGGTCTTCATTTCAGAGTCTTGAGTGCACACCCCACATTGGGCTTCATGCTGGGCATGGAGATTAGAAAATATTAAAAGGGAAGATCAAATTCAGGTGTTCTAAATGGCATTCTTTAAATCTTTACCTTAAAGATTCTGCAGATCTGTTCCATTTTAGGCAAGTTCTACTTCTTTATGTTTTCTTCAAATTTTTATTGAAATTCTAGTTAAAATAATTAATACTGTCTTCAGGAGGAGAATTTAGTGACTCATCACTTATATATATATCAGCCAGTGCTCATCACAAGTGCCCTCCTTCATTTCCATCAGCCATTTAGCCAATCCCTCTCCCACCTCCCTCCATCAACAACCCTCAGTTTATTCTCTATTGTTGAGGGTCTCTTGTGGGTTGTTTCCCTCTCATTTCTCCCCCCTCCCCACATGCTCATCTGCTTTCTTTCCTAAATTCCACATATCCATGACATCATACAGTATTTGTCTTTCTCAGACTTATATTGCTTAGCATAAAACACTGTAGCTCCATCCACATCATTGCAAATGGCAAGATTTCATTCTTTTTGATGAATGAGTAATATTCCATTGTATATATATACACCACATTTTTTTTTTTTTTTCTAAATCGTTCCATGGCCAGTGTGGGGCTTAGTGCAGGGCTTGAATTCACTCATGACCCTGAAATCAATACCTGAGCTAAGATCAAGATTCAGACACTTAACAAGCTACCCAGGTGGCCCTATGACATGTCTTTATTCACTCATTAGTCTGTGAGCACTTGAGCTCTTTCCATAGTTTGGCCATTTTCGATAATGCTGCTATAAACATCAGGGTGCATGTATACCTTTGAATGTGTATTTTTGTATCCTTTGAGTAAATACCTAGTAGTGCAATTGCTGGGTTGTAAGGTAGTTCTATTTTAACTTTTTGAGGCACCTCCATACTGTTTTCCAGAGTGGCCACACCAATTTGCATTCTTCCCAACAGTGTAGGACGGGTTCCTTGTTCTGCACATCCTCACCAGCACTTGTTGTTCATTGAGATCTTTGTTGTAGCCATTCTGACAGGTATGAGGTGATAGCTTATTGTAATTTTGGTTTGTATTTCCCTGATGATGAGTGATGTTGAACATCTTTTCATGTGCCTGTTAGCCATCTGGATGTTGTCTTTGGAAAAATGTCTATTCATGCGTTCTGCCCATTTCTTAACTGGATTATTTGTTTTCTGGGTGTTTGATCAGTTCTTTACAGCTTTTGGATACTCAGTCTTTATCAGATATGTCATTTGCAAATATCTTCTCCCATTCCACAGGCTGCCTTTTAGATTTGGTGACTGTTCCATTTGCTGTGCGGAAGCTTTTTATCTTGATGAAGTTCCAATAGTTCATTCTTGCTTTTCTATTCCATTCCTCCATAGACTTGTCTAGTAAGGGGTTGCTATATATGAGGCCAAAGCGGTTGCTTCTTGTGTTTGAGGAGTTTTACTTCTGAAATGGCAGTGTGAGGAGCTTCATGGATCCATTCCTCAGGGAAAGAGCATGACTGGCAAAAATTATTTAAAACATCAACCATTGGGGACACGTGGGTGCCTCAGTCTCTTAAGTGTCTGTCTTTGCATCAGGTCCAGATCCTGGGCCTCTGAGATTGAGCCCCACATCAGGCTCCCAGCTGAGCGGGTAGCCTGCTTCTCCCTCTCCCTTGCTCCATCCCCTGCTTGTGCACGCTCACTCTTTCCCTATCAAATAAATAAATAGAGTCTTCGAAAGAAAGAAAAAATCAACCAATGAAATTTTCAGAAATTGTATTAATGCCATACAGCAAATGAGGTGTTATTTATGCAGGAAAATCTATTAAAATTGGTAAGAACAGCAAAGGAGTCTATGTCATGATCCATGATCAGTTCCTTCCTTCCACCGTGGATAAGAAGATGGGGCTCTCTCTTCAGTCAGCTCCCAGTGAAGGGTTGGGCTATTTTACCTAGAGGGGCAGGTGGTCAGCATTTCTTATCCCTTCCAACTATGAGGTTGTAGTGCCTAATTTGCAAGAGAGTGCTCCTGAGAAATTGGGGCTCCTTTCTTCCATGGACCCCACACATAGGTGTGAATTCCTACTATTGGGGTGGCAGGCTGAAAATATTGGGGCCACAGACTTCATTGCTTCAGCTCACTTGTAGGGCAAATACTCAGCATCATGAAAGGCAAGCCAAGAAGTCTAGAGGCTGAGGCTCTCGCTCAGTGCCTGTAAGTGGCTCAGAGATTTTTCCTAGTGAAAAGGCATTTCATAAGAACAGAGAACCCTGAAGCTCTCCCCTAAAGAACTGATTTTATTTGAAAGAATGTAGGGGAAGTGAAAATCCCAAGGGTGCTCTTGATAAAATAATGGAGTTTTTTGTAGTAAACAAATAAGGGAAGGCTGATAACTCTATGACAACAACATATACCAGAGGCCAGGTAGTTTGCCAGGCAGAATCAGGGAAAGAGACCATTAGGAAGACTCATCCTGGGGTCAGAAAAACCCTTAAAGATTGGCCTTAAAAACTAATCCTGCACACAATTTATTGGACCAATCTATGAAGCAACTTGTGGCCCAGGGTACTACTGAAAATAATGGAGCAGTCTCATAGGAGTTAGTGGAGCCCAGTTGGATGTTCTACTGAAGGAGGTGGAAACCTTAATGGATCAGAGGAAGAGACACATAGAGCCCTGCTAAAGTCAGTCAACCCAGGGCAACTATTTGTGTCCATGGCTGCATTCTCTGAGGAAGAACATCAGAGGAGTTCCACTGCACGAGGGCAGAGTTGGGGGAGGAGCGTAGAGACTTTGAGAAAACAGTCCAGCCAGTCACCAAGCATAAGCAGATAATCACAAGACCCATAAAGGGGACCAGTAGCCACAGTTGCTGTCATGTATTATTGAAAATGTCCAGTTTGCAACAACAAATTACAAGATGTTTAAAAAGGCAGGAAAGTATGACTCATACATCAGGAAAAAAGCAGGAAATAGAAACTGCCTGTGAGAGTGATGAGATATTAGAATTAGAGCAGAAAACCTCAAAGCAGCCATTACATAATGTTCAAAGAACTAAAGAAAATCAGGATTAGAGAAATAAAGTATGATGACAGTGTCACATCAAATGATGAATATCAGTAAAGTGAAGTTATTAAAAAACATGGCAATTCTAGAGTTAAAAAGTATGCTAGAGTAATCTTCCCCTTATCTGCGATTTGTTTTCTGTGGTTTCAGTTACCTGTAACCAACCATGTTCTGCAGGCAGAGGATATGCTTTCTGACATATCAAAAGAATGTCAGTAGTAGGGTAATGGTACATCACAGTGTCTGTGTCATTCACCTCGCTTCATCTCACCACCGGCATTTTGTCATCTCACATCATCATAAGAAGAAGGGGGTGCGTACAGTAAAATAAGATATTTTTAGAGAGAGAAAGAGCATATTCACATAACATTTATTATAGTATATAGTTGTAATTGTTCTATTTCATTATTAATTATTGTTGGTAATTTCCTACTGTGCCTAACTTATAAGTTGGACTCTACTCTAGTCATGTATGTATAGGAGAAAACACAGTATGTATGGCATTTGGTACTATCTGTGGCGTCAGGCATCCACTGTGGGGTTGGAGTGTATCCCCTGTCAATAAGGGATAACATAGCTGAAATGAAAAATTCACTGAAGGAGCTCAAGAGTAGATTTGAATGACAAAAGAAGGAATGAGCAAACTTGAAGGTAAACGGATAGAGATAATCCAATGATGCATAATCTGAGAACAGATGAAGAATGAAGAAATGTGACCAGAACCTCAGGAATATGTGGGACACATTAAAGATAACAACATTTAAGTAATGGTGTTACCAGGAGGAAAGAAGAGGAGCAGAAAAAGTATTTGAAGAAATATGCTTATAAATAATTTTGAAAACGTTCCTAATTTATTCATAAGCATTTATCTACACATCCAAGAACTAAAAGATTCTATGTAGAATAAATGGAAAGTATCCAAGGGAACTCGAATAAGATTAGCAGCCAACTTCTTTTTTTTTTTTTTTTTAATTTATTTATTTGACAGATAGAGATCCCAAGTAGGCAGAAAGGCAGGCAGAGAGAGAGGAGGAAGCAGGCTCCCTGCAGAGCGGAGAGCCAGATTTGATGCTTGATCCCAGGACTCTGGGATCATGACCTGAGCCGAAACAGAGGCTTTAACCCACTGAGCCACCCAGGCGCCCCAGCAGCCAACTTCTTAACCAGAACCAGTGAAGGCCAGAAAGTAGTGGGATGGTATGTTCAAAGTTCTAGAAGAGAAAAAGGTGTTGATCAAGAAACTTATATCCGGAAAAACAGTCTTTAAATAAATGAAGGCAAAGTACATTTCCAGGTAAGCAAACACTGAGACACTCTATTGCTAGCAGACACACCTTATAAGAAATGACAAAGGAAGTTCTTTAGGTTGAAAGCAGGGAGCCCCAAAGAGTAATCTAAATTCACAGGAAAAAAAACCCTGTTCATTTATAAATAGACGTTCTCTCATTTATTCATTCAGCAATATTTACTGTGTACCTATACTAATCTAGGTATATGGTGTGTGCAGTGTCAGGGATAGCACAGTGAGCAAAAGAGAAGTTTTGATCTTATGGACTTTATATTCTAGACAATAAACAATAAAATAGTAAAGGAGTATATGATAGAATCCAGAAAAGGATAAGTTTGTAAACAAAGAAGCAGTCATATGTAAGGACCTGGACAGCAGAGGTGAGTAGGGGTGCAGACTGCATTATCAAGTAGGTGGTCTGGGAAAAGTCTCATTCATAAAATAAAGTATCAACAAAGACTTAAAAGTATTTGGGAGTATAAGGGATATCTGGGGGAAGAATATTGCCCCAGGTAGAGGTAAGAGCTACAGCCAAGGTCCTGAAGTAGGGACAACAATGAATGTTTGAGGAACAGTAAACGGTACGGTTGGAATGAATGACCAAGGGGGATAGAAGTAGGAGAGTAGATCAAAACGGTAACTAGGGGACACATCACAAAGGCTTTGTGACTTTGATAACTCTTGATGACTTTGCGACTTTCACACTGAATGAGGAATGGAGCTATTTCAGGGTTTTGAGCCAAAGATTGAAACGATCTAGCATAATTTTTTTAAAATTTATTTTTTATTTTCAGCATAACAGTATTCATTATTTTTGCACCACACCCAGTGCTCCATGCAATCCGTGCCCTCTATAATACCGGCCACCTGGTACCCCAACCTCCCACCCCCCGCCCTTTCAAAACCCTCAGATGTTTTCAGAGTCCATAGTCTCTCATGGATCACCTCCCCTTCCAATTTCCCCCAACTCCCTTCTCCTCTCTAACTCCCCATGTCCTCTAGCATAAATTTTTAAGAAAGCTTTCTGACTGCCTTCATGAGAATAGGCTATATATGTCGCAGTCCATTAGGAGGCTATTGAGCCTCAGTACTTTTGGGGGTGTGGTGGTAACTGATTGGATCTGAGTATATTTTAAAAGTAGATTCTACTTTGCTGTGCAGAAGCTTTTGATTTTGATGAAGTCCCAAAAGTTTATTTTCACTTCTGTTTCCTTTGCCTTTGGAGACATATTTTGAAAGAAGTTGCTGTGGCTGATAACGAAGAGATTACTGCCTATGTCCTCCTCTAGGATTCTGATGGATTCCTGTCTCATGTTGAGGTCTTTTATCCATTTTGAGTTTATCTTTGTGTATGGTGTAAGAGAATGGTTGAGTTTCATTCTACATATAGCTCTCCAGTTTTCCCAGCACCATTTATTGAAGAGACTTTTTTCCACTGTATATTTTTTCCTGTTATGTCGAAGATTAATTGACCATAGAGTTGAGGGTCCATATCTGGGCTCTCTACTCTGTTCCACTGGTCTATGTGTCTGTTTTTATGCCAGTACCATGCTGTCTTGGTGATCACAGCTTTGTAATAAAGCTTGAAATCAGGTAACGTGATGCCCCCAGTTTTATTTTTGTTTTTAAACATTTCCTTAGCGATTTGGGGTCTCTTCTGATTCCATACAAATTTTAGGATTATTTGCTCCAGCTCTTTGAAAAATACCGGTGGAATTTTGACCAGAATGACTTTAAAAGTATAGATTGCTCTAGGTGGGAAAGACATTTTAACAATGTTTATTCTTCCGAACCAAGAGCATGGAATGGTCTTCCATCTTTTTGTGTCTTCTTCAATTTCTTTCATGAGTGTTCTGTAGTTCCTCAAGTACAGATCCTTTACCTCTTTGGTTAGGTTTATTCCCAGGTATCTTATGGTTTTTGCTGCTATAGTAAATGGAATTTATTCTCTAATTTCCCTTTCTGTATTTTCATTGTTAGTGTATAAGAAAGCCACTGATTTCTGCACATTGACTTTCTTTCCTGCCACATTACTGAATTGCTGTGTGAGTTCTAGTAGTTTGGGGGTGGAATCTTTTGGGTTTTCCATATAAAGAATCATGTCAACTGAGAATAGAGAGAGTTTGACTTCTTCATTCCCAATTTGGATACCGTTAATTTCTCTTTGTTGTCTGATTGCTGTCGCTAGGACTTCTTATACTATGTTGAACAAGAGTGGTGAGAGTGGGCATCCTTGTCTCGTTCCT
This sequence comes from Mustela nivalis, assembly GCF_964662115.1. Taxonomy (NCBI): domain Eukaryota; kingdom Metazoa; phylum Chordata; class Mammalia; order Carnivora; family Mustelidae; genus Mustela; species Mustela nivalis. Next base: position 68,844,688 of record NC_139028.1, read on the forward strand.
TATCTCAACGGGAAGGACGCAAGCTTTTTCCCATTGAGGATGATATTTGCTGTGGGTCTTTCATAGATAGATTTGATGAGATTCAGGAATGTTCCCTCTATCGCTATACTTTGAAGCGTTTTAATCAGGAACGGATGCTGGATTTTATCAAATGCTTTTTCTGCATCAATTGAGAGGACCATGAGGTTCTTCTCTCTTCTCATATTAATTTGTTTTATCATATTGATTGATTTGTGAATGTTGAACCATCCTTGTAGCCCAGGGATGAATCCCACCTGATCATGGTGGATAATCTTTTTAATGTGCTGTTGGATCCTGTTTGCTAGGATCTTGTTGAGAATCTTAGCATCCATATTCATTAGTGTTATTGGTCTGAAGTTCTCCTTTCTGGTAGGGTCTTTGCCTGGTTTTGGAATCAGGGTAATGCTGGCTTCAAAGAAAGAGTCTGGAAGTTTTCCTTCTGCTTCAATTTTTTGAAACAGCTTCAGAATAGGTGTTATTTCTTATTTGAAAGTTTGGTAGGATTCCCCAGGGGATCTGTCAGGTCCTGGGCTCTTGTTTTTTGGGAGGTTTTTGATCACCGCTTCAATCTTGTTACTAGATATTGGTCTATTCAGGTTGTCAATTTCTTCCTGGTTCAATTTTGGTAGTTTATAGTTTCCAGGAATGCATCCATTTCATCTAGGTTGTTTAGCTTATTGGCATATAACTGTTGATAATAACTTCTGATGATTGTTTCTACTTCCTTGGTGTTTGTTGCGATATCTCCCTTTCATTCATAATTTTTTGTATTTGGGCTTTCTCTCTTTTCTTTTGGATTAGCGTGGACAATGGTTTATCGATCTTATTGATTCTTTCAAAAAACCAGCTTCTAGTTTTATTGATCCGTTCTACTGTATCTCTGGTTTCTACCTCATTGATCTCTGCTTTAATCTTGATGATTTCCTTTCTGATGTGTGGAATTAGTTTGATTTGTTGTTGATTCTCCAGTTCTTTAAGGTGTAGAGACAGCTGGTGTATTCTGGATTTTCCTATTTTTTTGAGGGAGGCTTGGATGGCTATGTATTTCCCCCTTAGGACCGCCTTTGCTGTATCCCATAGGTTTTGGGCTGAAGTGTCTTCATTCTCATTGGTTTCCATGAATTGTTTCAGTTCTTCTTTGATCTCCTGGTTGATCCAAGCATTCTTAAGCAAGGTGGTTTTTAGCTTCCAGGTGCTTGAGTTCCTTCGGAACTTTTCCTTGTGATTGAGTTCCAGTTTCAAAGTATTGTGATCTGAGAATATGCAGGGAATAATCTCATTCTTTTGGTATTGGTTGAGTCCTGATTTGTGAACCAGTATGTGGTCTATTCTGGAGAAGGTTCCATGTGCACTTGAGAAGAATGAGTATTCTGTTGTTTTAGGGAGGAATGTTTTGTATATATCTGTGAGCTCCATCTGGTCCAATGTGTCATTCAATGCTCTTGTTTTTTTATTGATTTTCTGCTTCGATGATCTGTCTATTTCTGAGAGAGGCATGTTAAGATCTCCTACGATTAGTGTATTCATATCAATATGACTCTTTATCTTGATTAACAGTTTTCTTAAGTAATTGGCTGCTCGCTTATTGGGAGCATAGATATTTACAATTGTTAGATCATCTTGGTGGATAGTCCCTTTAAGGATTATGTAGTGTCCTTCTGTAGCTCTGACTACAGGCTTTAGTTTAAAGTCTAATTTACCTGATATGAGGATCACTACCCCAGCCTTCTTTTGAGGCCCATTGGCATGAAAGATGCTTCTCTATCCATTCACTTTCAGTCTGGGTGTATGTTTAGGTTCAAATGGGTCTCTTGTAGACAACATATGGATGGGTCCTGTCGTTTTATCCAATCTGCAACCCTGTGCCGTTTTATGGGCACATTTAGGCCATTCACATTGAGAGTGATTATTAATAGATATCTTTTTATTGACATTGAGTTACCTTTGAAGTCTTTCTTTCTGTAGACTGTCTCTATATTTCTGTTCAATGTTACTCTTAGGATTTTTCATCTTTTATAGAACCCCCCTTAATATTTCCTGCAGTGTCGGCTTGGTGGTTGCATAGTGTTTTAAGCCTTGCCGGTCTTGGAAACTCTTTATCTTTCCATCCATTTTGAATGTCAGTCTTGCTGGATAAAGTATTTTTTGCTGCACATTCTTCTCATTTAGTGTCCTGAATATATCTTGCCAGCCTTTTCTGGCTTGCCAGGTCCCTGTGGACAGGTATGACGTTATTCTGATGGGCTTCCCCCTGTAAGTAAGGAGCCTCTTTGCCCTGGCTGCTTTCAAGGGATTATACCTACAATTATAATTCCTCAATTTGACTATCAGGTTTCGTGATGTTTTTTTTGAATGTATAATCTTGGGTGGAGACCGTTCAGCCTCTAGTACATGAATGCTGGTTCCATTCGTGAGACCGGGAAAATTTTAATGAAGGACTTGTTCCACTATATCTTCTATACTTCTTTCTTTCTCCTCCCCTTCAGGGATTCCAATAATTCTGATGTTGGAACGTTTTATGGCATAATTTATTTTCCTGAATCTGTTTTCGTGGTTCCTAAGCTGTTTATTCCAGGCTTCCTCCTGATCTTTTCTCTCTATTTGTTTGTCTTCCAGATCACTAATTCTATCTTCTGTCTCAGTTACCCTAGCTTTGAGAGAGTTTAGATTAGATTGGAACTTATTGAGAGCATTGTGAATCTCCTCCCTGGTAGCTTTAAGCTCCGCCCTAACATTGTGAACACCCTGTTTGGTCGCTTTCAGTTCCGCCCTAATCAATTCCATTTGGTCATCCATGGCTTTCTCTAACCTAGCTATTGCTGGGATAATTGTTAGCCTGAATTCTCTTTCCAACATATTGTCTATGTTGATAGCTGTTAGCTCTGTTCCAGAAGGTCCATCCTCTGTATTTTTCCTCTGTTGGGCATTCTTCCTCCTAGTCATTTTGGTGGGAGATGACTGAACAGATGTAGCTAGATGTATGAACTTGGAGCAGTCAAGGTGCACCCTGGAACACTTCTGAGCAATCAGGATTCCCCACCCAAATGAGAGACAAGAGAAAAAAAAAAGAAAAGAAAAAAAAAAAAGAGAGAGAGAGAGACAGGAAAGAAAGGGAAGATGAAAGAGAAGGTTTAGCCCAGATCGGCCCCAAGGTAAGATTTATGAAGTAGACAAACAAAAAGACTGATACAAGTTTATGACAAGAGAAAAAAAAATATATGCAAATAAAGGAAGAATCTCGTCAAAAATAACCCCAAGTGTAAGATTTATATGCTATCAGGACAAACACAAAAACACAGAAACACTGGTGGAAGAAGAAGATGGGAGAGTTCTTATAACTTCTCAGTGTATGTGAGAAAGGTTGTTTTGATTCTTCCTGGATGTATCTTGATATCTTTGTTAAAGGACTCAACTTTCCTAAGATAAAGGGGATTAAAAATTGGTTTACCTATAGGGATAGTATTGATTGGGGAAAGGGGATTACTTTGAAGTTTAACTCTATATGAATGTTAGAGGATAAAAATAAAAAGGAATAAACTAGACTAAATTAAACTAAAATTTAAAAAAAGGAATTCAAAAAATAAAAATGCAAAAGAAAAGCATAGGTGTATGTATCAAAAAGTTCAGGTTAGAAGGTTATTATGGAATTTGATGTACTGTACATCTCGCTGTGATGGTAAATAGGTTAAAAAAATTACCTGTGTGAAAAAAAAAAAAAAAAAAAAAAAGAACCAGAATTGTGGGAACGAGTGAACAATAAATGTTTTCCTATGAATTCCTATGAAGTAGTGGTTGTTCTTTTGTAGTCCTTTTTTTTTTTCCTCTTTTTTTTTTTTTTTCTTTCTTGATTTGTTTTCTGGGGGAGGGCCTGCCACATGCACATGGGTTGTCAGTCAATGATGTTTCCTGAGTTAAGTCCTCCTGCCCCCTCAAGGGGGTGGGCTCTGAGAAAACTTTGTTTTTTCAGGCTTTTTGTTCTCTGGCGGTTTTTATGTTCGTTCACTTTTTTTTCTCTCACCATGACCGCTTTTGATGGTTTTTGTAGTTTTAGAGGAAAACAAACTGCACCGTGATCTCCTTCTCAGAGAGAAGCCTCAGTCTGGGTGCAGAGCCTAAATAAGTTCCCCCTTGGCCACTGGCAGAGCATGTTCCAAGTTGAAGACCCGGGGATGCGGAATCTTTTGCTTGTACCCAAAGCCAAGGCAGTGGCGGCTGTCTGGGAGCTCCTGACCGCCAGACTGAGATTTTCCCGCTGTCCCAGACTGGGAGTGCCTGGTCTTGCTGGGTCTAAGAGTGCCCGGCTTGCGCGCACCTCTTTCAGGGGCGGCTATGGATTGCACGTGGGTCTCAGGCACTGAGAACGGGGCGCAGGTCTGAAAGCACCAGGCTAGGCTTTTGCGCACCTCTGTCAGGGGAGAGTTTGGGGCGCCCGGCTTAGGCTCTGAAACAATGGCTCTGGTCAAAGAGTGCTGGCTGGGCCTTTGTAACTCTCTCAGGGGAGCATGAGGGATGTGCATGCGTATCTCAGGCTTTGTAGTAGGGTTCGCGCATTCTGCCTACCGGTGTGGCTCCCATCCCCTCACAGGAGCTAGAACCCACACATTCTCAGGCACGCTGGCGGCTTAGTGACAAGACCTGGTTTCTCTGCTGCACTCTCTCTGCCTCAGCGCCGGGGAGGCTGTCCTGGGACCTGGGACTTAAGCCCCTGTCCCTAGCCGCCCCAATTCCCAAATTTCCCCCTGTGATCCTTTGCTCTTTTGGAGTGCTTTCAACCAGTCTCCAAATTAATGCTGGTCCCCAGGCGCAGGGCACTCTCGCTCGTATTGGGGTATTACTTTCCTACTGGTCGCCTTTGGTGGCTCCCTCCCCCTTTTGTTTATCTTCAGATATCAGTCTGTGGTTCCCACTCCGCTTTACCTGCCCACTGGCATCTTCTGCCCCTGTAGAGATCCAGACATGTATAATTCTGATCTCAGGCTGATTTCATGGGTGAATGGAGTTCTTTGGTAGGTAATCAGCTCACTTTGGGGTACAGGCTGAAAAGGCACCTCCTCCTACTCCCCCCCCCCCATCTAGTCCCTGAGATGGTGTTCTTAAGTACATGTGCAAGCTGGCACTCCTTAACTCTCAAACCTACTTAAGCCTAGTAATTTATTCCCTCACCTTAACTTACCTTTCCCTTAGGGGTGCCTGGGTGGCTCCGTCTGTGGAGCATCCACCTCCTGATTTCAGCTCAGGTCATGATCCCAGAGTCCAGAGATGGAGCCCCACCTTGGGCTCCCTGCTCTGAGGGAAGCCTGCTTCTTCCTCTCCCACCCCCGTGCTTGTGTTCCCTCTCTGGCTCTCTCTCTCTCTCTCTGTTCGAAAATAAATAAAATCTTAAAAAAATATAGCTCACGTCTTATTCATGTGTTTCGATCTTGCCTTAGAATCCATCACTCTTGTGATGCCTGGGTGGCTCAGTTGATTAAGCATCTGTTTTTGACTTGGGTCACGGTCCCAGGGTCCAGGGATCTAGTCCCAGGTTAGGCCCCTTGCTTAGTGGGGAACCCGCTTCTCTCTCTGCATGCTGCTTCCCTGCTTGTGTTCTCTCTCTCTGGCACATAAAATCTTAAAAAAAAAAAAAAAAGAAACTAAAAAGTATCTGTCACTCTCCAGCCCCATTACTATAGGCCTTGTGACTCCTTTTTTCCCATTACACTTGGGCTGTCTTGCTTAACTTACTCTGGAAGTCCCTTAAATCAAGTGATGTGGTGACCTCAAATTCCCGTGTTTCCATGTTCCCACTTTCAGTGACTCTGAGAGACTTAATCCACTGAATGTGTGAATTTTACCTCTACTGACCTTAGAACTCTGGCCACTTCCAATCCAGGGACCTACACCTGGGTCCAGGTCTTCTACTCTTGATGATCCTGTGATTGTCATCCCTACTGACTCTTCCTCCCTATTCCATAGTTTCTGAAATCCACCCCCCTCACCCTCCATGACCCCAACCTGCTGACAGTGTAATCTCTTTATCCTGATTCCACCTTTACTGTCTGTACTGCTATCACAGAAAACCTCACTCCTACACGGTCATCTTTTCTCTATCCCAATTTACTTCTCGCCAGTTTATTTGGCATCTCTTGAGCACAGTCTCTGAATCTTATTGAATAATCACACTGCTTCAATGCCTGTGGAATTTGTCAAGGATCTTTTTTATTTGTACACAATAATATTTGCTTGAAAATCAAAGTTAATATATGATATATATTACTTAGTGAAAGGCCTTTTTGGATTCATTAAACAAATACAAAAAGCATTCAACAAATGTTAATTGAACATTGCAATTTTTGAGCACACAGTGATGTGAGAGAGACAGATACCATGCAGGGGTTCTGTTTCCATCACTATTTGAACTTTATTCTAGCAGGTCCTTCCAACTTTTTTTTTTTTTTTTTGAGATTAAGATTTTATTTACTTGAAAGATAGTGAATGAAAGCATGAGCATGGGAAGGGCAGAGGGAGAGGGTGAAGCAGACACTCTGCAGCAGGGAGCATACAGGGTTTCATGTCAGGACCCTGGGATCAGAACCAAAGCCAAAGGATGATGCCCCATCAAATGAGCCACTGAGGTGCCCTGAGGTCTTTACAGCTCTTACTGAGACTTTCCCAGAGAACAAAAGGAAAACTGTGCTGTTCAAGAATATCTGTTTCCTTTAAATTTTCCTGTTCCAGGATTTCTTCTGGAAACATAGATCATTTTACCTGAAACTGAGAGTATTCTTGAAACCCTTTGGAGAAACAAAGACAATAGAGTCGTTACTCTTCTCTCCTAACTCTGAAGATTCTAGTCTTTACTGTGGTTTCATGTACTGTTTGTTTTCACTGGCTATGGAAGGGTATCCTGTGTCTATAAACGCAAGCCAATGGATGCCCATATGTCCGACATAAATTTTCTTCTTTGTATCAGGATTCCTTTAGGTCATCAGCTTTGAGAACATCATGTAAGCCATGTTTTAGAAGGTGTAGGTTTGCAGAATGTCACTTTCTTTCCCTGCTCTGGTCCTTGGTTTGCTTCAGAGTGCTCTTCGTTTTTATTTTTATTCTGATCATGGCTTAAATAATGTGAGAAGTTAATGGAGATAAGTATTTCCTTACATTTGAATATTTTAAAACATTTTCTTTTCTTTTTCTTTAATTTATTTTTTATTTTCAGCATAACAGGCGAAGGACAAACAGCCATTTGTCTCCAAGTTTCTCAGAGACCTTGTCAAAAATAGCTGCTCCCACTTTAGAGGCACATATGAAGCATCCCCATCCATCAGCTCAATAGGAATACCCGATATCATTAGATCTGCAGCAATCTGGGGAAGGGAGAGAAAAAGCATATCTTTTGTGGAAAACAGTTCTTCCAGAGTTTAATACATATGGCTTATTTCTCTGAGAATCTGCTCAATTCCCAAGGTGCAGTCACTAATCTCTGCAGAAATAGCTTCTATGTCATTTTGCCACTGTTTTAGGGAGGGGTTTTCTGGTACCTTTTGTTTTTCTGTTTGTACCTGGGAGCACAAAGCCTTTTTCTTTTCATTCAGTTTTTCCAAGTAACCGACTGTCAGGTTGTCAAAAAACACACCCAGCCACTGTAAGAAGTAGAGGTTGTTATGAATTTCTGAACATTTTTGGATAATTTCAAGGACAAAATGCATGAACTCACTGGGAAGAAAGGCTTTGTTCAATTGTTGACTCCGTATTCTTTGTTTATCTGCCTCGATTTCACTCTTGTGTTGTTCAATACTCTGATTTCCCTTTTCCCTCAGATGATAGAGTTCTTTATCCCTCTTACATCAAAGATACCACAGTCATCTCTGAAGAGGTAGTAATTTTTCCTTCATCTGAGATACTGGCATGTCTCCTAGTAGGGCCGTGAGAACCTTTGCCTTATCTTTGGTTTCCTTGCAGTCACTCTGGTCTTCATCAATAAGAAATCTTTGCTTGTGTGCAATCTGGGCACAGTCCTCTAAGCTAAAAGCAGTGTGAGAGAGCTCTGGCAAATCTCTGATTGTAGTTTTGAGCTCCTCTGTTAATTCTGCCTCATTTCGATTCCTGATGCCAATTCTCACTCTTTGGCCAGAAGTATTGGCCATGGTTTTTGCTTTGTTATCAAGCAAACAGATCAAAGTTTTTGATAGCTGACACAGGTCACAGACAAGTTTTAGGTTTTCTGTATCGTCATCAGAAGTTGCCATGAGCACCACAACGATGGAAGAGATCTCCTGCAGGAAGGCAAGCTGCTTCTCATGGTCCTTGGCATCTCCATGAAGATTGGTGAAGGTCAAACATTTGTCAAAGCTGTCCTCATCTTCTCCCACAGGACAATACCAATTCTCACCCTCCATCAAGAGACAGTCTTTGCTGCTCCCCCTGCAATGCCAATGAAAAAAGATACTTACGTTTACTGAGTAGACAGTTCATGATCTGAGATTTGGAAGCAGAGAAGCCCTTTCCAACTTTAATAAAGGACACAATGGGAGTAGGGACATGACACATCTGCTGATTGTTGTAATTGTTCTTCTCTTTTGATGATTTCCTTGCTTGCTGCCAGCTTCTCCTAATTTGGCTGAGAGACCAGAGAGAGTATTCAATCTGAGAATTACAGGGATTAGGTACAAGCAGTGGGAGGGCAAACCGACAAATGGCAAGTTTGGACAGAATATACTGTCTGGCATAATCATCTGTACAGTGAAGAACTGCCATCTGAATATCCATAGGGTGAACGTGGGACCTGGGATGAGTGGCTGAAGGGTTAGCAGGACTATCACTCTCTTCAAATATGTCTTCATATGGATCAAAATCCTCATTTTTCGATTTGAGGCACTTGGATGGACTTGCTTCTCTGTGTTTCCATCATCTTTGAAGACCAGGTATCTCAGCCCATAATCCAGCGTTAGTAGCTCCTGCAGGAAGTAGAAGGGAAGCTCCTTCTCAGATCAGGACTGGGTGTTGTACACAGAAGTCTTGTGGATCAGGTGGAAGGTAGCTCTGCTCATCCTTTTTGGGTAGTAGTGTTCCAGGCCTAGATGCTGGAGTAATTCTAAGAAGGCTTCATTTTTTATGGCCTCCAATTTGTTGCTTTCACTATCATGTGGTTCATGAAGTGGTTCCTTTTCAGAGAAGATATTTTGCAAATGTTTTCTCACATCATCTATTTGCAATGAAGACATGGTGGCTTCATAATTCACATCAATGAACAATCTCAAGTCTTTCTCTAGGTTTCCCAATCATGATGTGCTCCAGGTTTGGTGAGGACATGTTCAACCTCTTTAGACAAGGATTGTCCCATGTGCTGTCTTAGAAGTGTCAAGCATTGTGTTTTATCCTTTAGAGAAAGAGCTGTAACTCCACCAGTGGCTGTCAGACCTGTGAGCGGCAGGAATGCCTGAGCCCTGTAGCTGCAAATATTTTTGATATTCTGGTATTTATCATGGGCAGTTTGCATTTCCTGCAGCAGGAAGTTCAGCTCCTCACATCCCAGAAGATACTGAAAAGTATTGTTTACCATGTGATAACCTGCACCCACTGCAACAGAAAGTAGCAAGAGCTGTACATCTGCTTGCTCTGTTTCTTGCAGGTAATTCAAGAAGCATCATAGAGACTGGCTCATCTCATAAGTGGCCTTTCTTTGTGCTTCTTCCACTATTTCTGGGGTCTCATCTTTGGCCTTTTCTTCCATGAAGTCATTTTTGGCTTCTATCAAGATTTTAATTAATTCAGAAAATTCAGAGATGTTGACGTGCTTCTGCTCCAGCTCTGATGAGAAGATCCACTGCCTGATGGATTGAGCCTGAGGGAAGTTTGTCACACTATAATTGTGAAGATCCAAAAGGCTGCACAACTGAGATTTAATAAATTCTGTTTTATAACTGGAAGGCATTTTGCAAAAGTTGACAGTGTTTACCAGAAAATTCTGTAGGTCCCCATCTGTGAGGCATATGTTAATCCAAGTGTTAAAAGATTTTGATTTTTGATTCAACATTTGCATGAAATTTATTAATTTTTTAAGCTGCTCTTCAGGATCAGATACCTCCCAGGATTTCACATCCTCTAGGAAAACCCTAGCCTCCTTCACAATACTTAGTAATTCCTCTCCACTCTGGATCTGGGTAGTCAGGCCAGTCAGAGCAGTTTAGCATTCTATCAGGATGTCAGCTACCTGAAATGGATTCTTAGAATCACTTCTGTGGCTGGAGAGGGTGATGTCCCAAATGGGCACCAGTTGAATTCCCCGGTCAGCGACACACCAGGTTTGATTACTGGCAACTAGGCCAGCTTTCCCCTGGGAAAGGACATTTGCTTCTGGTGGGCCACTTGTCTGGGCCACAGATAACTGGATTTGTGTTTGGAGATTTTGGAAGTTTGTGCTCTGAGAGTTCATTTTTGAATGAGAGTCTGTCACATCCACACCTGCAGCAATTTGCATTCCAAAGCCACTGTAGCTGTCCCTGATATAATTATCTGGGGCCTCTGCTGACTGCTGTTTCACTTCTGCCAGTTGCTCACTTTGGAAACCCTCTGAAATGGCTTTCCACCAGTAGATTCCTCCCAGGTGCAGAGGGCCCTGATTAGCATGAGAACCAAACCTATTGAAGAAGGCCTCTGTCCTGGACTTCAGTAAGAGAAGTCTGTCTGGGCCTGTACACTGACCCAGGAGGTCTTCAATGCATTTTAATTCCTGCAGAGCAGCCTTGGATAACTGGAGCTGATCAATGTGAAAGTGGCAGGAAGCCAGTGGCATATAGCTGAACTTGGTTGAGCAAAAATAAGTGTGCTCAGCATGTGATTGTTGGTTTTTCTTAGATTCTGAATGTTTGCTATCATCTACATAAGCTTCCAGGCTAAGTCCCCAACCTTCACCTTTGGCTGCAGTAGTTGCACTGAAGCCTAGCTTCTCTATAGTCTGGGTGAACATGGCTTCTGCTTGAGCAGATGTAAACTCCTTTGTTTCCATCCGTGTGCTCTGCTCAGGGCCAAAGAGTGAGAACTCCTTTGGGACACTGAGTAGCTCCTCGCTCATCTCTATCAAACCTCTTTGGTCGCTGGTTTTGTAAATTCCCTACAGGGCCAACCCTCCAGATGTCCATCTCACCAGATCTCTATATGGGAGATTTTGCCTGTGAGACAGTATCCCCTCCATGAGGTTGAGTTGTTTCTGAATGTTTTCCATGACTTCTTTAAAGGACTTTTGTGGAGGTGGCCAGTATTCTTCAGGGATCTCCATTGCCTGCCTCAGCTCTGCCTCTGTTTTCCTCATTGCTTCATCCTGTTGCTGCCTCCCTTCTGACAGCAAGTCTCTTAGCTCCTGCAGTGCCTGCTCTGCCTGCTTCTGCATTTTCCTTCTCATTTACAGCTGAGACTCCTGTGACTCTGAAAGACTTTTTGGGTGTGACAGTTTAAGAAGCACCTCTGGGGCTCTTTCCTCCCAGGAATGTCATGCTTGGGATTTGAGGTTCTGGAGGTCTTTTTCTTCTATGTGTTATAAGGCCTGGGCACAGGTCACACCCAGTTGTTCCTGCAGCTTGGGCAACCAGTACTCAAGTGCCAGTCCTACTTCTGTCAGCATCTCTTGGAGATCATGCCTTCTTTTGCTTCTGAGCAGGGGCTCATCAGGGGTGGACTTTGCCATGGCCATGGATGTGGAAGAAAAGTTACTCAGTTAGCCTGTGTCATGCTGTAAGGAAGGATCAGCCATATGGCCAGAAGGGTGAGTGTACTAAAGATGCAAATCTACGAGGCCTTTTCATTTCTTCCTTGTGTTGTTCTAATAAATATATTCTGTTCACACTGCTTCTTAATTTTTTTTGGGGGGGGGACCTACCCTACTGTTTACCAGAGTGGCTGCACCAGTTTGCATTCCCAGTATGAGTGCTAGAGGGTTCCCCTTACTCCACATCCTCACCAATATTTGTTGTTGATTTTAGCCATATGGCAAATGTGATGTGCTATCTCATTGTACTTTTGATTTGCACTTCCCCGATGATGAGCAATGTTGATATTCTTTTCATGTTCCTGTTCACCATTTGGATATCTTCTCTGTAAAATGTCCATTTTTGTCTTCTACCTGTTTTAAAATTTGATTATTCATCTTTTAAAAGACTTGATTTTTTAAGAAAAGTAATCTCTATTCCTAGCATGTGGCTCAAACTTACAACCCTGAGATCCAGAGTTGCTTGCTCTACCAAATGAGTCAGCCAGGCACTCTTAAATTTGATTATTCATTCTTTGAGTTTGTAAGTTATCTCTCTCTCTCTCTCTTTTTTTAAAAGATTTTATTTATTTATTTCACAGAGAGAGATCACAAGTAGGCAGAGAGGCAGGCAGAGAGAGAGGGGGAAACAGGCTCTTTGCCAAGCAGAGAGCCCGATGCGGGGCTCAATTCCAGGATCCTGGGATCATGGCCTGAGCCGAAGGCAGAGGCTTTAACCCACTGAGCCACCCAGGTGCCCACGTTCTCTCTCTTTTTATAAGATTTTGTTTATTTATTCATGAGAGACAGAGAGAGTCACAGAGGCAGAGGGAAAACAGGCTCCCTGTGGCTCAGGTCATGTTCGCAGGATCCTGGGATTGAGTCTTGCATCAGGCTCCTTGCTCAGCGGGAAGACTGTTTCTCCCTCTGCATGTTCTGCCTGCCATTCCCCCTGCTTGTGCTCTCTCTCTCTCTCTTTCTATCTCTCTCTCTCTGACAAATAAATAAAATCTTTAAAAAAATGCTAAGAGTAGACATCATTGTCTTGTTCCTAATCTTAGGAGAAAAAGCTTTCAGCTTTTCACGATTTAATATGTTAGTTGTAGTTTGTTATATATGGCATTTATTGTGTTTTTGAGGTATGTTCTATCTATACCCAATTTATTGAGAATTTTTATCTACAATGAATGTTGAATTCTATCAGGTGCTTTTTCTGTATCTATTGAGATGATCATGTGTTTTATTTATTTTGTTAATGTGGAGTAATCACAATGATTGATTTGTGTGTGTATGGAACCATCCTTGTATTCTTGAAATAAATCTCACTTGTTGAATTTCTTTAATGTATTGCTGTACTATGTGTGCTAATACTGTTAAGGATTTTTACATCCATGCCCTATTACTAGTCTGTAATTTCCTCCCTCCCTCTCTTCCCTCCCTTCCTCCTCCTCTCTACTTTCTTTTTCTTTCTTCCTTTCCTTTCCACCCACCCCTTCCTTCCCTCCTTCCTTCCTTCCCTAATGCCTTTGCTCTTGGTATCAAAGTCATGCTGGTCTCAGAGAATGAATTTGTTAGCATTTCTTTCTCTTTTATTTTCTGGAATAGTCTGAAAAGGATAGGTATTAACTCTTCTTTATATGCTTGGTATTCACCCGTGAAACCATGTGGTCCTGGACTTTAGTTTGCTCTGATTTTATTACTTAATAATTCAATTTTGTTACTAGTAATTGGTCTGTTCATATTATCTATTTCTTCCTGATTCAGTCTTGGAAGGTTGAATGTTTCTAGGAATTATGCATTTTTCCTAGATTGTCTAATTTGTTGGCATATACTTTTTCATGGTAATCTCTTATAATATTTTGTATTTCTGTGTGTTAGAAGTAATTTTTAATTGTATTTTCTGATGTAATTTCTGATTGTATTTATTCAAGTTCTCTTTTTTTCTTGATTTGTCAGGCTGAAGTTTTATACATTTTGTTGTCCTTTTCAAAAAATCAGCTCTTAGTCTCATTGATCGTTTCTAAATTTTTTTAACCTCTCATTTATGTCCTCTTATATCCTCTCCAATCTTTGTTATTTCCTTCCTTCTACTAAATTTGGACTTTGTTTTTCTTTTTTTGGTTCCTCTATGTATAAGGTTAGATGAGTTTTTTCTCGTTTCTTGAAGTGGGCCTTTATTGCTATAAACTTTCCTCCTAGAACGCTTTAGCTGCCTCCCAAAGATTTTAAATGATAGTGTTTTAATTTTAATTTGTCTCCAGCTGGTTTAAAAATTTCCTCTTTGATTTCTTCATTGACCCCTTGATGGTTTAGTAGCATGTTATTTCGCCTCCACTTGTTTATGTTACCTTCATTTTTTTTTTCCTTGTAATTGATTTTAAGTTTCATACCATCGTGGTCAGAGTAAATGCTTGATATGATTTTAATTTTAAATTTATTGAGACTTGTTTTGTGGTTTGTCTTGTGATGTATTTGGAGAACATTCCATGTGCACTTCAAAAGAATGTGCATTATGCTGTTTTTGGGTGAATTGTTTTGTATATATGTGTTAAGTCCATCTGGGCTAAGGTGCTGTTCAAGGCCACTTCTTTATTGATTTTCTCTCTAATAATCCCCTTTAATGTATGTGGGGGTGTTAAAGACCCTACTATTATTTATTGTAAATTTCTCCTTTATGTTCATCAAAGTTTGCCTTATATATTTGGGTGCTCCTGTGTTGGGTATATAGATATTTGCAGTTGTTGTATCTCTTCGTTGGATTAATCCTTTCATATGTAATTACCTTTTTTTCTCATATTACAATTTGTTTTAAAATATTTTTCTGAGTTAAGTTTATTTACTTTTCTTTCAAGTCCAGGGGATATCTTTATGACCATTATCTTGAACTCTTTTTTTTCCCTAAGAGTTTATTTATTTGAGAGAGAGAAAGAGGGGGAGCACCAACAGGGGAGCAGCAGAAAAAGAGGGAGAAGCAGGCTCCCCGCTGAGCAGGGAGCCAGATGTGGGGCTTGATCCCAGGACCCTGGTATCATTACCTGAGCTGAAGGCAGATGCTTAACTGACTGAGCTACCCAGGCACTTTTAGCTCTTTATCAGACATATCACTTATCTCTGTTTCATTTAGCTCTCTTTCTGTGGTTTGTCTTATTCTTTTATTTAGGACATAGTCCTCTGTCTCCTCTTTTCATCTAACTCTCTGTGTTTGTTTCTATGAATTAAGTAGGCCAGTTATATCTCCTGGTCTTAAAAATATTAGCCTTATGTAGAAGGCATCCTATAGGGTCCAGTAGTTGAACCCCCCTTGGTCACCAATACCAGGTGCTCCAGGGCTATCCCCTGTGGGGACTGCTTGTATGTTCTTGTCTGGTTGAGCTGCAACTGCTGGAGGTGCATTGGTGGGCAGGGATTGCTTCCTGTGTGGAAATCTGTGAAGCCTTGTTGCTTCACAGTGCATGTGCACTGGGTGTCAGGGTTTGCCTTCTGGTGGTAGGGCTCGCCCTTAGCCTGGCTTTGGAATGAGCTACTATGACAACTGCTGGGTAGCATTTGGAGGAGAGCTGGTCCCAGCTCAGGCTGTCCACCAGGTGTGATAGCATGGGAGGTGTTTTGAAGGGGTCCCTGTGAAGCAGGTGGGTTGTATAGGGTGGATCCATAGGGGAGCATTAGTGTGTAGTGCTAGCAAGGTAGATGAGAGGTGTCAGAACTGGCTGCTGAAAGCTTCCCACTATCTAGGCTTGGCAAGAGCAAAAAGTGTCATCTATCAGTACTTTTGTTCCCAGAGAAAGCTCTTGCAGATCCTTTCTTTTAAGATCAGGCCCTTAAAATTAGTCAAATCTCCTTTATGTATACCCCAGGTGTTTTCCACATTGCTGCTTCTTTCCTGTGTTTTAGGTTGAATTATTCAGTGTGCTGGGTCTTTAAAGTCAGAGAGACTTGGTTTCCCCTCTGGCTCTCCTGGAGTTAAGACCTGATGATTTCCTAGTTAAGCCCCACTGACTTTCAAAATCAGTTGTTATGGGGATGCATCTTCCCAGTGAAGGTCTCCAGGGCTGGCGTACCCAGTGTGAGAATTGATCACCTTGCTGCTCCATTCTTAGGATATCTTTCCTGTTTGCAGGTAGTCCCTCTAGGGGTTTGGTTCCTGATCATATCTCTATCCCTCGTTTTGTTTTTGATGTGGTCTTCTTTCTATACCTAGCTGTGGAATATCTCTTCTGCCAGTCTTCAGGTCATTTTAAGAGTGAGTTGCAATACTATAGTTGTTGCCTTGGTGTTTCTATAGGAGGAGGTGAACTAAGAATTCTATTTGCCCATCTTTTCTATCTTCTTTCCCTAATTATAATCTTAAGGTGTGTGCCACAGATATAACCAAACTTCCTTTTCAATTGCTTTACAATGAATTCTCATCAGATCTTTAAGCATAGGCACTCGAAAGTCTTTTGTTTTTGCACTCTAATGCTTTGCAAAATTGCTCCTGTAAAAGTGCTTCATCTTCAAAGAGACTAATGGAAAGGACTCTAACAAGTACCGGTCTCTGGAACCTTTCAGATCATACCACTGAACTTGGTGAGAATTTGTAGAACTCTAGTGGAGAAACTAATGGTTTATGAAACTACTAACAAAAAGATGAAGATCAGTAAGAATTAATTACATGGAACTGAATGAACTGATTGAGGATTGTTATAATTTTTATGGTTTCTTTTTTTTTTTTTTTTTTTTGAAATGTTGGTTCTTTGTGTTTTGTTTTTCCAGGTTTAAGGGAACGTTTTTCTCTTTTCATCAATAATTTGGTGAAATACTTATCTTTTTCTGCCTTCCTGATACCTTCAGAATGTAGAAGGTTTTGTATACTCTTAAATATTCTCATTTCATGGCAATACAGTTATGCATAAATTCAGTACATATCTGTTTTCCACAAACTGATGGTTATCAGAGGGGAAGGTGATGGGGGGATGTTGAAATAGGTGATGGGGATTAAAGAATACCCTTACCATGATGAGCGCTGAGTAATGTACACAATTGTTGCATCACTGTATTGCACAGCTGAAAATAATATACCACTGTATGTAAACTACACTGGAATTAAAATTTAAAACTTAATAAAAAAAACTATTCTCCTTGTAACAGGACAAAATGGGAAACATTGGGAATATTACCAAGGCTTTGATTGGAATTTCATATTTGAGAGTGATGTAATTCTCAGATATGTAATAGACCCCGGTATGACCACACAGATCTAAGGAACTAAGGCTGACTTTATGGAGCTGATAAAAATTGGCCTAGTACCTTGTTTACAGGCTTCCAGCAGCATTATGAGGTGAAATGGAGCAATCTACTAACTCAAAGTCTGGACTGTGAAACTTCTTGGAGAAGGTTCAAAGGCAGGACTGAAGGGGAATACAATGCACCACCCCGAAATGTGCCACATTGGCACAGGGATTGTCTTGAGCTGAAGGCAATTAAGACCCACTAGGCTTAAGGAATAGCTTTTTTTTACCTGTTTCTTAACTGCTTAAAGAATTTAAATAGGGGACTTGTAGCAGGAAGAGAGCTATTATCAGAAATAACTTTTTATATCAGAAAGACTTATCTGCATAGCATGGCAAGTATTTATCAACCATTTGTTCTTCTCAACTTCCTGTGAATTGTCTTCCCCACTTTGAAGCCCCAAACCCCTAATGTCTTCTCATTAGCTCAGTAGCTTGAACTGCCTGGCAGCCTTTAGTCATCATGTCTTTGTGGGGCACATGTACATACGTTGTTAAATTTGGTTTTCCTCTGTTAATGTCTTTTAAAAAAAATTTTAATTTTTATTTCTTTTCAACGTAATAGTATTCATTGTTTTTGCACCGCACCCAGTACTCCATGCAATGCGTGCCCTCTCTAATACCCACCACCTGGTTCTCGCTACCTCTTCAAAACCCTCATATTGTTTTTCAGAGTACATAGTCTCTCATGGTTCACCTCCCCTTCTAAATTCCCTCAACTCCCTTCTCCTCTCCATCTCCCCTTGTCCTCCATGCTATTTGTTATGCTCCACAAATAAGTGAAACCATATGATAATTGACTCTCTCTGCTTGACTTATTTCACTCAGTAAAATCTCTTCCAGTCCCATCCATCTTGCTACAAAAGTTGGGTATTCATTTTTTCTGATGGAGGCATAATACTCCATAGTATCTATGGCCACATCTTCCTTATCCTTTCGTCCGTTGAAGGGCATCTTGGTTCATTACACAGTTTGGCGACCATGGCCATTGCCGCTATAAACACTGGGGTACAGATGGTCCTTCTTTTCACGACATCTGTATCTTTGGCGTAAATAATCGGGAGTGAAATGGCAGGGTCATAGGGAAGCTCTCTTTTTTAATTTCTTGAGGAATCTCCACACTGTTCTCCAAAGTGGCTGCACCAACTTGCATTCCCAACAACAGTGTGAGAGGGTTCCCCTTTCTCCACATCCCCTCCAACATATGTTGTTTCCTGTCTTGCTAATTTTGGCAATTCTAACTGGTGTAAGGTAGGATCTCAGTGTGGTTTTAATTTGAATCTCCCTGATGGCTGGTGATGATGAACATTTTTTCATGGGTCTGATAGCCATTTGTATGTCTTCATTGGAGAAGTGTCTGTTCATATCTTCTGACCATTTTTTGATTTCATTGTCTGTTTTGTGTGTGTTGAGTTTGAGGAGTTCATTATAGATCCTGGATATCAACCTTTTGACTGTACTGTCATTTGCAAATATCTTCTCCCATTCCGTGGGTTGCCTCTTTGTTTTGTTGACTGTTTCTTTTGCTGTGCAGAAGCTTTTGATTTTGATGAAGTCCCAAAAGTTCATCTTCGCTTTAGTTTCCTTTGCCTTTGCAGACATATCTTGAAAGAAATTGCTGTGGCTGATATTGAAGAGATTACTGCCTATGTTCTCCTCTAGGATTCTGATGGATTCCTGTCTCACATTGAGGTCTTTTATCCATTTTGAGTTTATCTTTGTGTACTGTGTAAGACAATGGTCGAGTTTCATTCTTCTACGTATAGGTGCCCAGTTTTCCCAGCATCATTTATTGAAGAGACTGTCTTTTTTCCACTGTATATTTTTTTCCGTTTTGTTGAAGATTAATTGACCGTAGAGTTGAGGGTCCATATCTGGGCTCTCTACTCTGTTCCACTGGTCTATTTGTCTATTTTTATGCCAGTACCATGCTGTCTTGGTGATTACAGCTTTGTAATAATGCTTGAAATCAGGTAACGTGATGCCCCCAGTTTTATTTTTGTTTTTCAACATTTCCTTAGCGATTCGGGGTCTCTTCTGATTCCATGCAAATTTTTGGATATTTGCTCCAGCTCTTTGAAAAATACCAGAGGAATTTTGATCAGAATGACGTTAAAAGTATAGATTACTAAGCAGTATCAACATTTTAACAATGTTTATTCTTCCGATCCGAGAGTATGGAATGGTCTTCCATCCTTCTGTGTCTTATTTAATTTCTTTCTTCCTTTTTTTAAAATTCATTTTTTATTTATTTTCAGCATAACAGTACTCATTATTTTTTTTAAAACCACACCCAGTGCTCCATGCAATCTGTGCCTTCTATAATACCTACCACCTGGTACCCCAAACTCCCACCCTCCCGCCATTTCAAACTCCTCAGATTATTTTTTAGAGTCCATAGTCTCTCATGGTTCACCTCCCCTTCCAATTTCCCCCAAATCCCTTCTCCTCTCTAACTCCCCATGTCCTCCATGCTATTTGTTATGCTCCACAAATAAGTGAAACCATATGATAATTGACTCTCTCTGCTTGAATTATTTCACTCAGCATAATCTATTCCAGTCCCGTCCATGTTGCTACAAAAGTTGGGTATTCGTCCTTTCTGATGGAGGCATAATACTCCATAGTGTATATGGACCACATCTTCCTTATCCTTTATCTGTTGAAGGGCATCTTGGTTTTTTCCACAGTTTGGTGACCATGGCCATTGCTGCTATAAACATTGGGATACAGATGGTGTATCTTTGGGGTAAATACCCAGGAGTGCAATGGCAGGGTCGTAATGATGTTCTATTTTTAATTTCTTGAGGAATCTCCACACTGTTCTCCAATGTGGCTGCACCAACTTGCATTCCCACCAACAGTGTAAGAGGGTTCCCCTTTCTCCCCATCCCCTCCAACACATGTTGTTTCCTGTTTTGTTAATTTTGGCCTTTCTAACTGGTGTAAGTTTATATCTCAATGTGGTTTTGATTTGAATCTCCCTGAGGCTAGCGATGATGAACATTTTTTCATTTGTCTGATAACCATTTGTATGTCTTCACTGGAGAAGTGTCTGTTCCTATCTTCTCCCCATATTTTGTTATGCTTGTCTGTTTTGTGTGTGTTGAGTTTGAGGAGTTCATTATAGATCCTGGATATCAACCTTTTGTCTGTACTGTCATTTGCAAATATCTTCTCCCATTCCGTGGGTTGCCTCTTTGTGGGTTTTTTTTTTTTTTTTGACTGTCTCCTTTGCTGTGCAGAAGCTTTTGATTTTGTTTAAATTTATTTATTTTCAGAAAAACAGTATTCATTATTTTTTCACCACACCCAGTGCTCCATGCAATCCGTGCCCTCTATAAACCCACCACCAAGTACCCCAACCTCCCACCCCCCGCCACTTCAAACCCTTCAGATTGTTTTTCAGAGTCCATAGTCTCTCATGATTCACCTCCCCTTCCAATTTACCCCAACTCCCTTCTCCTTTCTAACACCCCTTGTCCTCCATAATATTTGTTATGCTACACCAATAAATAAAACCATATGATAATTGACTCTCTGCTTGACTTATTTCACTCAGCATAATTACTTTCAGTCCCGTTCATGTTGCTACAAAAGTTGGGTATTCTTCCTTTCTGATAGAGGCATAATACTCCATAGTGTATATGGACCAAGTCTTCCTTATCCATTCGTCTGGAGCTCAATCACAAGGAAAAGTTCAGAAGGAACTCAAATACCTGGAAAAAAGATCACCTTGCTTAAGAATGCTTGGATCAACCAGGAGATCAAAGAAGAACTGAAACAACTCATGAAAACCAATGAGAATAAAGACACTTCGGTCCAAAACCTGAGGGATCAGCAAAGGCGGTCCTAAGGGGGAAATACATAGCCATCCAAGCCTCCCTCAAAATAATGGAAAAATCCAGAACACAGCAGCGGTCTCTACACCTTGAAAAACTGGAGAATCAACAAGAAATCAAACCAAATCCACACATCAGAAGGAAAATCATCAAGATTAGAGCAGAGATTAATGAGGTAGAAGCCAGAGATACAGTAGAACGTATCAATGAAACTAGAAGCTGGTTTTTTGAAAGAATCAATAAGATCGATAAACCATTGTCCACACTAATCCAAAAGAAAAGAGAGAAAGCCTAAATTCATAAAATTATGAATGAAAAGGGAGAGATCACAACTAACACCAAGGAAGTCGAAACAATCATCAGAAGTTATTATCAACAATTATATGCCAATAAGCTTAGAAACCTAGATGAAATGGATGCATTCCTGGAAATTTATAAACTCCCAAAATTGAACCAGCAAGAAATTGACAATCTGAATAGACCAATATCTAGTAAAGAGATTGAAACAGTGATCAAAAACCTCCCAAAAAACAAGATCCAAGGACCCAATGGATTCCCTGGGGAATTCTACCAAACCTTCAAAGAAGAAATAACACCTATTCTTCGGAAGCTGTTTCAAAAAATTGAAGCAGAAGGACAACTTCCAGACTTTTTCTATGAAGCCAGCATTACCCTGATCCCCAAACCAGGCAAAGACCCTACCAGAAAGGAGAATTTCAGACCAATATCCCTGATGAATATGGATGCTAAGTATCTCAACAAGATCCTAGCCAACAGGATCCAACAGCACATTAAAAAGATTATCCACCATGACTAGATGGGATTCATCCCTGGGCTACAAGGATGCTTCAATATTCATAAATCAATCAATATGATAGAACAAATTAATATGAGAAGAGAGAAGAACCTCATGGTCCTCTCAATTGATGCAGAAAAAGCATTTGACAAAATCCAGCATCCGTTCCTGATTAAAAATGCTTCAAAGTATAGGGATAGAGGGAACATTCCTGAACCTCATCAAATCTATCTATGAAAGACCCCCAGCAAATATCATCCTCAATGGGAAAAAGCCTGCAGCCTTCCCATTGAGATCAGGAAAACTACAAGGATGCCCACTTTCACCACTCTTGTTCAACATAGTATTAGAAGTCCTAGAAACAGCAATCAGACAACAAAGAGAAATAAAAGGTATCCAAATTGGTAGTGAAGAAGTCAAACTCTCTCTCTTCGCAGATGACATGATTCTTTATATGGAAAACCCCAAAAACTTCACCACCAAACTACTAGAACTCACACAGCAATTCAGCAATGTGGCAGGATACAAAGTCAATGTGCAGAAATCAGTGGCTTTCTTATACACTAACAATGAAAATACAGAAAGGGAAATTAGAGAAACAATTCCATTTACTATAGCAGCAAGAACCATAAGATACCTGGGAATAAACCTAACCAAAGAGGTAAAGGATCTGTACTCGAGGAACTACAGAACACCCAAAAAGAAATTGAAGAAGACACAAAAAGATGGAAGACCATTCCATGCTCTTGGATTGGAAGAATAAACATTGTTAAAATGTCTATACTGCCTAGAGCAATCTATACTTTGAATGCCATTGCAATCAAAATTCCACCGGTATTCTTCAAAGAGCTGGAGCAAATAATCCTAAAATTTGTATGGAATCAGAAGAGACCCCGTATCGCTAAGGAAATGTTGAAAAACAAAAATAAAACCGGGGCATCATGCTACCTGATATCAAGCTTTATTACAAAGCTGTGATCACCAAGAGAGCATGGTACTGGCATAAAAACAGACACATAGACCAGTGGAACAGAGTAGAGAGCCCAGATATGGATGCTCAACTCTATGGTCAAATAATCTTCAACAAAACAGGAAAAAATATACAGTGGAAAAAAGACAGTCTCTTCAATAAATGGTGCTGGGAAAACTGGGCACCTATATAGAGAGAAGAATGACACGCGACCATTCTCCTACACTGCAGACAAAGATAAACTCAAAATGGATAAAAGACCTCAATGTGAGACAGGAATCCATCAGAATCCTAGAGGAGGACATAGGCAGTAATCTCTTTGATATCAGCCACAGCAATTTCTTTCAAGATAGGACTCCAAAGGCAAAGGAAACGAAAGTGAAAATAAACTTTTGGGACTTCATCAAAATCAAAAGCTTCTGCACAGCAAAGGAAACAGTCAAAAAAACAAAGAGGCAACCCACGGTATGGGAGAAGATATTTGCAAATGACAGTATAGACAAAAGGTTGATATCCAGGATCTATAGTGAACTCCTCAAACTCAACACAAACGGAATAGGCAAACATATCTAAAAATGGGAGGAAGATATGAACAGACACTTCCCCAATGAAGACATACAAATGGCTATCAGACCCATGAAAAAATGTTCATCATCACTAGCCCTCAGGGAGATTCGAATTAAAACCACATTGAGATATCACCTCACACCAGTTAGAATGGCCAAAATTAACAAAACAGTAAACAAGATGTGTTGGAGGGGATGTGGAGAAAGGGTACCCTCTTAAACTGTTGGTGGGAATGCAAGTTGGTGCAGCCTCTTTGGAGAAGAGTATGGAGATCCTCAAGAAATTAAAAATAGAACTTCCCTATGACCCTGCAATTGCACTCCTGGGTATTTACCCCAAAGATACAGATGTCGTGAAAAAAAGGGCCATCTGTACCCCAATATTTATAGCAGCAATGGCCATGGTCGCCAAACTGGAAAGAAGCTTTTGATTTTGATATAGTCCCATTCGTTCATTTTCGCTTTTGTTTCCTTTGCTTTTGGAGACATATCTTGAAAGAAGTTGCTGTGGCTGATATCAAAGAGATTACTGCCTATGTTCTCCTCTAGGATTCTTTGGATTCCTGTCTCACATTGAGGTTTTTTATCCATTTTGAGTTTATCTTTGTGTACTGTGTAGGAGAATGGTCGCGTTTCATTCTTCTACATATAGGTGCCCAGTTTTCCCAGCACTTTTTATTGAAGAGACTGTCTTTTTTCCCACTGTATATTTTTTCCTGTTTTGTCGAAGATTATTTGACCATAGATTTGAGGGTCCATATCTGGGCTCTCTACTCTGTTCCACTGGTCTATGTGTCTGTTTTTATGCCAGTACCATGCTGTCTTGGTGATCACAGCTTTGTAGTAAAGCTTGAAATCAGGTAAGGTGACGCTTCTTATTTTATTTTTGTTTTTCAACATTTCCTTAGTGATTCGGGGTCTCTTCTGATTCCATACAAATTTTTGGATTATTTGCTCCAGCTCTTTGAAGAATACCGGTGGAATTTCGATCGGAATAGTATTAAAAGTATATATTGCTCTAGGCAGTATAGACATTTTAACAATGTCTATTCTTCCGATCCATGAGCATGGAATGGTCTTCCATCTTTATATATATATATACATGTGTATATATATATATATACACACATATATATATATGTTTGTTTCTTTTTTTAAAATTTATTTTTTATTTATTTCAGCATAACAGTATTCATTATTTTTGCACCACACCCAGTGCTCCATGCAATCCATGCCCTCTACCACCACCTGGTACCCCAACCTCCCACCCCCCGCCCCTTCAAAACCCTCAGATTGTTTTTCAGAGTCCATAGTCTCTCATGGTTCACCTCCCCCTCCAATTTCCCCCAACTCCCTTTTCCTCTCTCTCTCCCTATGTCTTCTATGCTATTTGTTATGTTCCACAAATAAGTGAAACCATATGATAATTGACTCTCTCTGCTTGACTTATTTCACGCAGCATAATCTCTTCCAGTCCCGTCCATGTTCCTACAAAAGTTGGGTATTCATCCTTTCTGATGGAGGCATAATACTCCATAGTGTATATGGACCACATCTTCCTTCTCCATTCGTCCATTGAAGGGCATCTTGGTTCTTTCCACAGTTTGGCGACCATGGCCCTTGCTGCTATAAACATTGGGGTACAGATGGCCCTTCTTTTTACGACATCTGTATTTTTGGGGTGAATACCCAGTAGTGCAATGGCAAGGTCATAAGGAAGCTATTTTTAATTTTTTGAGGAATCTCCACACTGTTCTCCAAAGAGGCTGCACCAACCTGCATTCCCACCAACAGTGGAAGAGGGTTCCCTTTTCTCGACATCCCCTCTAACACATGTTGTTTCCTGTCTTGCTAATTTTGGCCATTCTAACTGGTGTAAGGTGATATCTCAATGTCGTTTTAATTTGAATCTCCCTGAGGGCTAGTGATGATGAACATTTTTTCATGTGTCTGATAGCCATTTGTGTGTCTTCACTGGAGAAGTGTCTGTTCATATATTCTGCCCATTTTTTGATATGATTGTCTGTTTTGTGTGTGTTCAGTTTGAGGAGTTCTTTATAGATCCTGGATATCAACCTTTTTTCTGTACTGTCATTTGCAAATATCTTCTCCCATTCGCTGGGTTGCCTCTTTGTTTTCTTGACCATTTCCTTTGCTGTGCAGAAGCTTTTGATTTTGATGAAGTCACAAAAGTTCTTTTTCGCTTTTGTTTCCTTTGCCTTTGCTTTCTTTTGATTTCCATTTGCACGATGTATGTTTCTCCATTGTCTTACGTCAATCTCCAGGTGTGTTTAGGTCTAAAATGAATCTCTTGTAGGTAGCATACAGATGGTTCTTTTTTTTTTTTTGTTCTGTTTTGTTTGTTTGCTTGTTTTTTATCCATTCTGACATCCTATATCTTTTGATTAGCGAGTATTCCTTTTATATTCAAAATAATTATTGATAAATATGTATTTTTTACCATTTTATTACTTGGTTTGTCTTTGTTTCTTCTGGAGATGTTCTTTGCTTTTCTGTTGTCTTTGTCACTTTTGTCTTTATTTCCCAGTAAAAGTCCCATTAATATTTCTTGCAGGGCTGGTTTTGTGATGATAAACTCTTTTAGCTTTTGTTGGTCTGGAAAACTCTATCTGTCTTTCTGTTTTGAATGTTAGACTTGATGGATAGAGCATTCTTGATTGCAGGTTTTTCCCATATTGGCATGGGAAATGTTGGCATGTTGAATATATCGTATCACCCTCCTTTTGCTTGCCAAGTTTCTCTGAAGAGATCTACAATTAGCCTTACCGTTTTCCCTTGTAATTGAAGGACTTCTTTATCTTGGTGCTTTTAGAATTCTTTAGAATTCTTTCTTTATACTATTTGCAAATTTAACTACAATATGTAATTGGTGTTAGCCTGCTTTTGTTGATTTCAGTGGATGTCCTCTGTTTCTCCTGAACATGAATGTCTGTTTCCTTCCCTAGATAAGGAAAAATTTCAACTAGTTTTCCTCAAATAAACCTTCTTCCTCTTTTCTCTTTTTCTCCTGGGACTTCAATAATATGCATGTTGTTACATATTATGGAACCACTGAGTTTCCAAGGTCTATACTTGTAATCCATAGTTCTTTCTCTCTTTTGTTCATCATTTTCCATCGTTCTATCTTCTATATCACTTATTCATTCCCACTTTTTCCATCTGTGTGGTCTTGACAGACAAACAGTTTCAAATTTGTTATTGCACTTTCCATTTTTGACTGTTTTTAAAACTCTTTTACCTCTGTGGTCTGGTTCTCTCCAATATCTTCCATGCTTTTCTAAAACCTAGCAAGTATACTTATGATTGTTGCTCTAAATGCTCCATCAGGCATATTACTTACATCTTTTTCAGTTAGATCTCTAGTTGTGACCTTGTATTGCTTCTTTTGGGTGAATTCCTCTGTCTTGACATTTGTCTAGGTCTTGGTCTTCTTCTATGTGTTAGAAAACCCTGTAATGTTTCTTGCTCCTGGGAATAACGGTTTTATGAAGGAGAGGTCGTTCAATGTCCAGGGCCTGGCACTTTAGGGAATGTCTTTGGTGTGTGCTTCAGGTACTCTGCTGCTGTGTTTTGGCTGCTCTATCTCTCAACTCAGTCATCTCCAGAGGCTCACTTTGTCTTCAGTGGGCAGTATTTGAACCTTAGCCAGAATGTGGTGAGATTTAACTAGCCATGTTCTGGTTGGCTTGTTAAATGAGAATGATGCTACTTCAACTAGAACTGAACCCTTGTAGAGCTCTATAGTTCTTAGAGGTGGTGTGTGCAGGGGGTTTCTGTTGGCCTTCTGGGTAAAGGGCCCACTGCACTGGTCCTTGGGCACTAGAGATACCGGCAGAGTGAAGGGTGGTCATACTTTGTGTAAACAGGGTAGGCAGCCAGAGTTGGCACTGTGCTGTTTACTAAAGCTTGTTTATGCTGAGGGGCAGGGGCGGGAAATGGTGCCAGCCATCTCCTTTCTCCCCAGAGTTGGGTCTCCATAGTATCTGCTCTCAGGGAACCACTCCCAGAAGAGTGAATCATTTCCTTTCATGTGTCCTAGGCATTTTTTGGATTGCTGTTTTCATTCTGTCTGTCTCTGTGTTGCCTGACTGCTGGGAGCAGCACAGTGCACTTTGGGCTCTATCTCAGCCAAGGCTGCTGACTTTTAAAACTCCAAACTTTAAGAATGTGCTGTGGCAGGGGCCTGCACTGGTCTTCTGAGGGAGGGTTTAACCTAGAAGGGAAGTTGCATATGAGCTCAGGCGTGTGGAACTGGAAGCAAAGCAGGCCAAAGAGCCAGTGTCCAGGTTAAGAGCCCTCAGCAGGTATCTCTGCAGCTATGCTAAAGGGCAGAGAAAGGAAATGGTGCCCACCACCATTGCTCCTGGCTCTTTTTCTCCTGGAGAGGCATCTCTGCAAATGCCACCTCTCACAGATGCACTGGAAGAAGAGCCAACAGTCTGTCCCCATGCACCTTAGGCAACCCTCAGATCATGTCGTCTGCCCTGGGGTTGCTTGCCTGACTTCTCTCCAGGAGTAGGGCAGGATCCTCAGGTCTCTATCCCAGCCAAGCATACCAGCCTGTAGAACTCCAGTCTTTGAACCCCACTGGTTGCAAAAACACAAAAATCATCCCTTCTCATTTTCCCAACCAATGGCTTTGGGGAAGTGCTCTCCTTGTGCATATCCATTTGCAGCCCTCTCTCTCACCTCTCTCTGCTATCAGGGCTCCCTCCTTCTTGCAGCACCCACATTCCATTTCTCCCCCAAACCATATATATACGTATATGCTTTTTTTTTTAAATGTTTTGACCATTTATTGAAGGGAAGTGGTAGTTTATCTCTCACCCAACTAATGCAGTGACATACTAATTGGTATGCTTATTCTTAAATTTTAAACACTCTGACTCATCTTCTTATCTCTTCTGATCTCCACCTTCTTCATTCTCTCTAAAATGTTCAAAGTCTCTTGCTCTAAAGTCTAGAGTGCTCTATTTACCACAAAAACATACTTAGTAGTGTGCACATCAGATGTATACAGCTCAATAAAAGATAAAAACTGAGTATGCACATGGAGCTACCACTGGATTTACCTTTTGTTTATCTATCTATCTATATATATATATGTTTTTTTATTACATTTATTTATTTTTAGAAAAGCAGTATTCATTATTTTTTTTAATTTTTTATTTTTTATAAACATATATTTTTTTCTCCCTGATATGAGGAAGTAGTATTCATTATTTTTTTAAAATTTATTTTCAGTATAACAGTATTAATTGCTTTTGCACCACACCCAGTGCTCCATGCAAACCATGCCCTCTCTAATACCCACCACCTGGTTCCCCCAACCTCCCACCCCCTGCCCATTCAAAACTCTGTTTTTCAGATTCCATAGTCTCTCATGGTTCACCTCCCCTTCCAATTTCCCCCAACTCCCTTCTCCTCTCTAACTCCACATGTCCTCCATGCTTTTTGTTATGCTCCACAAATAAGTGAAACCATATGATAATTGACTCTCTTTGCTTGACTTATTTCATGAAGCATAATCTCTTCTAGTCCCACCCATGTTGCTACAAAAGTTGGGTATTCATCCTTTCTGATGGAGGCATAATACTCCAGAGTGTATATAGACCAAATCTTCCTTATCCATTCATCTGTTGAAGAGCATTGGATGCTCTTCAACAGATGAATGGATAAGGAACATGTGGTCCATATGTATATGCTTTAATTGCTGTAAACTTGCCTCTCAGAACTTCTTTTGTTATATCCCACTTTTTTTTTTTTTAAGAAAAACAATTAAGAAAAACGGAAGTGAAAGCAGTTTTTCATAAATTCAGGCACCTCTGCTTACAAGAGTCAAAGTCTGGGCTGGAAGTAAGTCATTGTTGTAAGATTTCTTTTCCTTGACTTCTCATGGTTCTTGGTCATGCTGCTTTGAGGAATGAAGAGGAAGACCAGACTAAGATTGCTAGGCAGTAGAGCAAAGTTTACTGAGTGACAATACAAAGCTCCTGGAGGAAGGGACCTGAAAGGATTGCTGGTTTGGCCTGGTGGTTTGGCATTTAGATCTAGGGGATTTTCTGGGCTCATTGGCAGGCTCTTTGTTTTAAACTGATTAAGGCTCCAAGTGCTCACCCAGTCATATTTTTGTCATCTACTTATCACATAGGAAAGGGTGCAGGGTTCCCTCCAGGGTGGTGTAAAATTCTTTTAAGGGTGGTTTCCTCTTAGTGCATTGGGGGTGGGTAGTAGGGGCAATTGTCACTGCCTGCCTTCCTTCCAGCTATCCTTCATTATCATCAAGGAACCTAATCTAACTTTGCTCTAGTCTCTCTGGGGCAACTGGAAGATGAAAGCTTTATTTAAAAGAAACAGATGAAGAAAAAGGAGAAAAATGGGATAAACTTGGAGATACAACAAACACAGAAACTAAAATAGAAACAGAAGCTGATGGATATAGTCATAGTGATGTAGTTTTTGAATGCAGGTAGGAACCAGAGCAGACGGCCAAGAAAGAATTCTTGAGATATCTTTGGTGCAAAAATGTGATTTTATTACAGGAGGGAGACAGGACCCTTGGGCAGAAAAAGCTGCTGCACCAAGGCTATAAGGGGTGACTGATTATAAACTTGGGTGTTGGGAGAGATAAGGAGAAACGGAGGTGTGCAAAAGGACTGTCATATGCTAATGAGAACCTAATAAGACATTGGAGGCCTTGCCTTTATGTCTAGTTAAGTTTGTTTTTCCCTCTATAAGTCATTAACATTAATACAGTTGGGAGTTTCCTTCTGGAAGTTGGGTTATTCATAAGAATGCTTTCATCCTGGGACACCTGGGTGGCTCAGTTGGTTAAGCAGCTGCCTTTGGCTCAGGTCATGATCCCAGCATCCTGGGATAGAGTCCCACATCGGGCTCCTTGCTTGGCAGGGAGCCTGCTTCTCCCTCTGCCTCTGCCTGCCATTCTGTCTGCCTGTGCTCGCTCTCTTTCCCTCTCTCTGACAAATAAATAAAATCTTAAAAAAAAAAAAAAAGAATGCTTTCATCCTGTAAATCACTTCAATGTTTATAAACTGAGGGAGACTCACCTCCCACAGGACTGTGACCTCTGTACATTAACCATCTGTTTTTCTTCCCTGAGCTTTAGGGCAGCTAGGAGTGCCTGAAGAATGTCACACAGATCCTCACCATAGAGGGAGAGGGGATTGCATGTCACCTTGTGCTTTGCCCCCAGTTTGCCTTCTGCTCCCTCATCCATAGGGAACAGCCTCCATAGAGACACAGCCAGATAAGACATGCTAAGAACACAAATAAAAATCTGGCAGTGTCACTGTTCTGATAAACAGCCTCATATCTGGGAGAAAGGCAGTATATTATCTAAACAAATAAGTTTAAAACTACAGGTTTAAAAATACTTTGTTTGAAAATACTATTGCAGTAGGAGGAAGGAGACTTGTAATAGAGAAACAGTCTAACCATATAGATACAAGTGCAATCATCACAAAGGCCAGGCAGAAATGAATTTTCTTCTGTGAGGATATGTCAGCAAAGTGAGAAAAAAACAGGGTATAGAGGGAGTGGGATAATCAGGTAATATTTTTCCCTGAGGTCTTATGATTCTTAGGAGGGATTGTCAAGGAGGAGTTATATATTGAGTCAAGATAACAGTGAATCAAAGTTCAGGGCAGGGGAGAATGGAAAGAAGCTTAACTAATGTTTATTAGTTTTCTACTTTGTTTAGATTGATTAGTGGGGATGAAGAAGAAAATTATCCAGAGCAGGCCCAGGCCAAGAGGTCCCAGAAGATTAAAAGTTAAAACCAAAAACCAGAGATAACCTGAAGCCCTACTGGGAGGAAGAGATAACCAAATGCTTCTGCTTCTGTAAACAAGCTTCCCACTACAGGCTCCCCACACTACTATTCCCACGTAAAGCAGGCCCCACTCCCCCAGTTTAAACCTACCTACCAGCAGTCACCACAGCCCTTGGAAGCTGAATGCCTGCAGTCCCCTATAAAAGCCCTATACCTTTGCTCCAGGGCCCTGTACTTGGAGCACAAGCTCTGGGGCCACTGGTATAAAATAAATCTGAATTCTCCGACTACTCTTGAGTGTCACTTGGACTCTCACAGTTCTGATTTTTTTTCCACAACAGGGTCAAACAACTCAACAAATCTTTCTGGTCTCTATTTCAAGAAAGAATGGGAATATAAAGGGTCTGTATCTGACCTCATTATTAATAAGTTTAAAAGTGGGGCATTTGGGTGGCTCAGGTCATACTCCCAGGGTCCTGCACAGAGTCCGGGGTCGAGCCCAGCATCAGGCTCCATAATCAGTGGGAAGCCTGCTTCTCCCTCTCACTCCCCCTGCTTGTGTTCCCTCTCTCACTGTGTATCTTTCTGTCAAATAAATGAATAAAATCATTTTAAAAATATATTAAGGTTGATATCCAGGATCTATAAAGAACTCCTCAAACTCAACACACACAAAACAGACAATCATATCAAAAAATGGGCAGAAGATATGAACAGGCACTTCTCCAATGAAGACATACAAATGACTATCAGACACATGAAAAAATGCTCATCATCACAGGCCATCAGGGACATTCAAATAAAAACCACATTGAGATAACACCTTACACCAGTTAGAATGGCCAAAATTAGCAAGACAGGAAACAATATGTGTTGGAGGGGATGTGGAGAAACGGGAACCCTCTTCCACTGTTGTTTGGAATGCAGGTTGGTGCAGCCTCTTTGGAGAACAGTGTGGAGATTCCTCAAGAAATTAAAAATAGAACTTCCCTATGATCCTGCCATTGCACTACTGGGTATTTACACCAAAGATACAGATGTAGTGAAAAGAAGGGCCATCTGTACCCCAATGTTTATAGCAGCAATGGCTACGGTCACCAAACTGTGGAAAGAACCAAGATGCCCTTCAACAGACGAATGGATAAGGAAGATGTGGTCCATATACACTATGGAGTATTATGCCTCCATCAGAAAGGACTAATACCCAACTTTTGTAGCAACATGGACGGGACTTGAAGAGAATATGCTGAGTGATATAAGTGAAGCAGAGAGAGTCAATTATTATATGGTTTCATTTATTTGTGGAGCATAACAAATAGCACGGAGGACATGGGGAGTTAGAGAGGAGAGGGAATTGGAGGAAACTGAAAGGGGAGGTGAACCATGAGAGACTATGGACTCTGAAAAACAATCTGAGGGTTTTGAAAGGGCGGGGGGTGGGAGGTCGGGGTACCAGGTGATGGGTATTATAGAGGGCACGGATTGCATGGAACACAGGGTATAGTGCAAAAATAATAAATATTGCTATGCTGAAAATAAATAAAAAATAAATTAAAAAAAATTATCTTACACTGTTGGTGGGAATGCAGGTTGGTGCAGCCTCTTTGGAGAACAGTGTGGAGATTCCTCAAGAAATTTAAAATAGAACTTCCCTATGACCCTGCCATTGCACTCCTGGGTATTTACCCCAAGGATACAGATGTTTTGAAAAGAAGGGCCATCTGTACCCCAATGTTTATAGCAGCAATGGCCACAGTCGCCAAACTATGGAAAGAACCAAGATGCCCTTCAATGGACGAATGGATAAGGAAGATGTGGTCCATATACACTATGGAGTATTATGCCTCTATCAGAAAGGATGAATACCCAACTTTTGTAGCAACATGGACAGGACTGGAAGAGATTATGCTGAGTGAAATAAGTCAAGCAGAGAAAGTCAATCATCATACGGTTTCACTTATTTGTGAGGGCACGGATTGTATGGTGCACTGGGTGTGATGCAAAAATAATGAATACTGTTATGCTGAAAAAATAAAAAATTTTAAAAAATTATAAGAGAATATCATGTGCTCACTTAGAAAAAATGTTGAATTTCTAGAGGCAAAACCAATTTTTAAAAATTCTGAGTTACCAATAAAAAGCAGGAATATACTCTGAAAAACAATATGTGGTTTATTATTATTATTATTTTAAATTAAATTAATTTATTTATTTTCAGAAAAACAGTATTCATTATTTTTTCACCGCACCCAGTGCTCCTCTGAAGGTTTTGAAGGGACGGGGGGTGGGAGGTCGCAGTACCAGGTGGTGGGTATTATAGAGGGCATAGATTGCATGGAGCACTGGGTGTGGTGCTAAAATAATGAATACTGTTTTGCTGAAAAATTAAAAAAAAAAGCAGGAATATAAAGAGACTGAAAACCATAGGAGGGGGAGACAAGATGGTGGGGAAGTAGGAGGAGGCGCCCTTTCAACCTGTACCCTGAAGTGAGCTGATTGCCTTCTAAAGAACTCCAATCACCCATGAAATCAGCTGAGATCAGAATTATACACGTCTGGATCTCTACCGGAGCAGAAGATGCCAGTGGGCAGAGTAACTGAGACAGAAGATAGAATTAGTGATCTGGAGGACAAACAGATAGAGAGAAAGGATCAGGAGGAAGCCAGGAACAAACAGCTTAGAAGCCATGAAAAGAGAATCAGGGAAATAAATGATGCCATGAAGTGTTCCAACGTCAGAATTATTGGAATCCCTGAATGGGAGGAGAAAGAAAGAAGTCTAAAAGATATAGTGGAACAACTTCTTCATGAAAAATTTTCAAACCTCATGAAAGGAACCAGCGTTCATGTACTAGAGGCCGAAAGGTTTCGACCCAAGATTACAGATTCTCGAAAGTCCTCAAGACACCTAATAGTAAGAATGAAGAATTATAATTGTAGGCAGAACCTCTTGAAAGCAGCTAGGACAAAGAAGATCCTTATGTACAGAGGAAAGCTGATCAGAATAACGTCAGACCTGTCCACGGAGACCTGGCAAGCCAGAAAGGGCTGGCAAGATATATTCAGGGCACTGAATGAGAAGAACATGCAGCCAAGAATACTTTATCCAGCAAGACTGACATTCAAAATGGATGGAAAGATAAAGAGTTTCCAGGACCGGCAAGGCTTAAACGACTATGCAATCACCAAGCCGATACTGCAGGAAATATTAGGGGGGCTTCTTTAAAGGAGGAAAAAGCCCAAGAATAGCACTGAACAGAAATATAGCGACAATCTACAGAAAGAAAGACATCAAAGGTAACACGATGTCAATAAAAACGTATCTATCAATAATCACCCTCAATGTGAATGGCCTAAATGTGCCCATAAAACAGCACAGGGCTGCAGACTGGATAAAACGACAGGACCCATCTATATGATGTCTACAAGAGACCCATTTTGAACCTAAAGATACACCCAGACTGAAAGTGAAGGGATGGAGAAACATCTTTCATGCCAATGGGCCTCAAAAAAAGGCTGGGGTAGCGATTCTCTTATCCGACAAATTAGATTTTAAACTAAAGACTGTAGTCAGAGATACAGAAGGACACTACATCATTCTTAAAGGGACTATCCACCAAGATGATCTAACAATTGTAAATATCTATGCCCCCAATATGGGAGCAGCCAATTACATAAGAAAACTGTTAATCAAGATAAACAGTCACATTGATATGAATACACTAATCGTTGGAGATCTTAACACGCCTCTCTCAGAAATAGATCATCGAAGCAGAAAACCAATAAAAAAGAGCATTGAATGACACATTGGACCACATGGGCCTCATAGATATATACAGAACATTCCACCCTAAAACAACAGAATACTCATTCTTCTTAAGTGCACATGGAACTTTCTCCAAAATAGACCACATACTAGGTCACATATCAGGACTCAACCAATACCAAAAGACTGAGATTATTCGCTGCATATTCTCAGATCACAATGCTTTGAAACTGGAGCTCAATCACAAGGAAAAGTTCGGAAGGAACTCAAACACCTGGAAGCTAAAGACCACCTTGCTTAAGAATGCTTGGATCAACCAGGAGATCAAGGAAGAACTGAAACAATTCATGGAAACCAACGACAATGAAGACACTTCGATCCAAAACCTATGGGGTACAGCAAAGGCAGTCCTAAGGGGCAAATCCAAGCCTCCGTCGAAAAAATTGAAAAATCCAGAACACAGCAGCTGTCTCTACACATTAAAGAACTGGAGATTCAACAACAAATCAAACCAACTTTACACATAAGAAGGGAAATAATCAAGATTAGGGCTGAGATCGATGAGGTAGAAACCAGAGATACAGTAGAATATATCAATGAAACTAGAAGCTTATTTGACCATAGAGGTGAGGGTCCATATCTGGGCTCTCTACTCTGTTCCACTGGTCTATGTGTCTGTTTTAATGCCAGTACCATGCTGTCTTGGTGATCACAGCTTTGTAGTAAAGCTTGAAATCAGGTAACATAATGCTCCCCGTTTTATTTTTGTTTTTAAACATTTCCTTAGCGATTCGGGGTCTCTTCTGATTCCATACAAATTTTTGGATTATTTGCTACAGCTCTTTGAAGAATACTGGTGGAATTTTGATCAGAAAGACTTTAAAAGTATAGATTGCTCTATGCAGTATAGACATTTTAATAATGTTTATTCTTTCGATCCAAGAGCATGGAATGGTCTTCCATCTTTTTGTGTCTTCTTCAATTTATTTCATGAGTGTTCTGTAGTTCCTCGAGTACAGATCCTTTACCTCTTTGGTTAGGTTTATTCCCAGGTATCTCATGGTACTTGGTGCTGTAGTAAATGGAATCGATTCTCTAATTTCCTTTTCTGTATTTTCATTGCTAGTGTATAAGAAAGCCACTGATTTCTGTACATTTACTTTGTATCCTCCCACGGTGCAGAATTGCTGTATGAGTTCTAGTAGTCTGGGGGTGGAGTCTTTTGGGTTTTCCATAAAATCCAGAACACAGAAGCTGTCTCTACACCTTAAAGAACTGGAGAATCAACAACAAATCAAACCAACTCCACACATAATAAGGGAAATCATTAAGATTAGAGCTGAGATTGATGAGGTAGAAACAAGAGATAAGGTAGAATGTATCAATGAAACTAGAAGCTGGTTTTCGGAAAGAATCAATAAGATAGATAAACCCTTGGCGACACTAATCCAAAAGGAAAGAGAGAAAGCTGAAATACATATAATTATGAATGAAAAGGGAGGGTTCACAACGAACACTAAGGAAGTCGAAACAATCATCAGAAGTTATTATCAACAATTATATGCCAATAAGCTTAGCAACCTAGATGAAATGGATGCATTCCTGGAAAACTATAAACTCCCAAAACTTAACCAGGAAGAAATCGACAACCTGAACGACCAATATCTAGTAAAGAGAATGAAGCAGTGATCAAAAACCTCCCAAAAAAACAAGAGCCCAGGACCTGAGGGATTCCCTGTGGAAATCTACCAAACCTTCAAAAAAGAAATAACACCTATTCTCCGGAAGCTGTTTCAAAAAATTGAAGCAGAAGGACAACTTCCAGACTCTTTCTATGAAGCCAGCATTACCCTGATCCCCAAACCAGGCAAAGACCCTACCAAAAAGGAGAATTTCAGACCAATATCACTGATGAATATGGATGCTAAGATTCTCAACAAGATCCTAGCCAACAGGATCCAACAGCACATTAAAAAGATTATCCACCATTACCAGGTGGCATTCATCCCTGGGCTACAAGAAAGGTTCAACATTCACAAATCAATCAGTGTAATAGAACAAATTAATAAGAGAAGAGCGAAGAACCACATGGTCCTCTCAATTGATGCAGAAAAAGCATTTGACAAAATCTAGCATCCGTTCCTGATTAAAACGCTTCAACGTATAGGGATAGCGGGAACATTCCTGAACTTCAACAAATCTATCTATGATTGACCCACAGTAAATATCATCCTCAATGGGAAAAAGCTTGCGTCCTTCCTGTTGAGATCAGGAACACAACAAGGATGCCCACTCTCATCACTCTTGTTCAACATAGTATTAGAAGTCCTAGCAACAGCAATCAGACAACAAAGAGAAATAAAAGGTATTCACATTGGCAATGAAGAAGTCAAACTCTCTCTTCACAGATGACATGATTCTTTATATGGAAAACCCAAAAGACTCCACCCCCAAACTACTAGAACTCATACAGCAATTCAGCAATGTGGCAGGATACAAAGTCAATGTACAGAAATCAGTGGCTTTCTTATACACTAGCAATGAAAATACAGAAAAGGAAATTAGAGAATCGATTCCATTTACTACAGCACCAAGTACCATGAGATACCTGGGAATAAACCTAACCAAAGAGGTAAAGGATCTGTACTCGAGGAACTACAGAACACTCATGAAATAAATTGAAGAAGACACAAAAAGATGGAAGACCATTCCATGCTCTTGGTTCGGAAGAATAAACATTGTTAAAATGTCTTTCCTACCTAGAGCAATCTATACTTTTAAAGTCTTTCTGATCAAAATTCTACTAATATTTTCCAAAGAGCTGGAGCAAATAATCCTAAAAATTGTATGGAATCAGAAGAGACCCTGAATCACTAAGGAAATGTTGAAAAACAAAAATAAAACTGGGGGCATCACGTTACCTGATTTCAAGCTTTACTACAAAGCTGTGATCACCAGGAAAGCATGGTACTGGCATAAAAACAGACACATAGACCAGTGGAACAGAGTAGAGAGCCCAGATATGGACCCTCAACTCTACGGTCAATGAATCTTCGACAACACAGGAAAAAATATACAGTGGAAAAAAGACAGTCTCTTCAATAAATGGTGCTGGGAAAACTGGGTAGCTATATGTAGAAGAATGAAATTCCACCATTCTCTTACACCATACACAAAGATAAACTCAAAATGGATAAAAGACCTCAACGTGAGACAGGAATCCATCAGAATCCTAAAGGAGAACACAGGCAGTAATCTCTTCGATATCAGCACAGCAAATTCTTTCAAGATATGTCTCCAAAGGCAAAGGATATAAAAGCAAAGATGAACTTTTGGGTCTCCATCAAGATCAAAAGCTTCTGCACAGCAAAGGAAACAGTAAACAAAACAAAGAAGCAACCCATGGAATGGGAGAAGATATTTGCAAATGACAGTACAGACAAAAGGTTGATATCCAGGATCTATAATGAACTCCTCAAACTGAACACACACAAAACAGGCAAACATATCAAAAAATGGGAGGAAGATATGAACAGACACTTCTCCAATCAAGACATACAAATGGCTATCAGACCCATGAAAAAAATGTTCATTATCACTAGCCCTCAGGGAGATTCAAATTAAAACCACATTGAGATAACACCTTACACCAGTTAGAATGGCCAAAATTAACAAAACAGGAAACAATATGTGTTGGAGAGGATGTGGAGAAAGGGGAACCCTCTTCCACTGTTGGTTGGAATGCAAGTTGGTGCAGCCTCTTTGGAGAACAGTGTGGAGGTTCCTCAAGAAATTAAAAATAGAGCTTCCCTATGACCCTGCCATTGCACTCCTGGGTATTTACCCCAAGGATACAGATGTTGTGGAACGAACGGCCATCTGTACCCCAATGTTTATAGCAGCAATGGCCACGGTCGCCAAACTATGGAAAGAACCAAGATGCCCTTCAACAGATGAATGGATAAGCAAGATGTGGTCCATATACACTATGGAGTATTATGCCTCCATCAGAAAGGATGAATACCCGACTTTTGTAGCAGCATGGACAGGACTGGAAGAGATTATGCTGAGTGAAATATGTCAAGCAGAGAGAGTCAATTATCATATGGTTTCACTTATTTGTGGAGCATAACAAATAGCATGAAAGACATAGGGAGATAGAGAGGAAAAGGGAGTTGGGGGAAATTGGAGGGGGAGGTGAACCATGAGAGACTATGGACTCTGAAAAACAATCTGAGAGTTTTGAAGGGGCGGGGGGTGGGAGGTCAGGGTACCAGGTGATGGGTATTATAGAGGGCACGGATTGCATGGAGCACAGGGTGTGGTGAAAAAATAGTGAATACTGTTTTTCTGAAAATAAATAAATTGATAGCTGTAAAAAAAAAAAAAAACAACTCCTTGAAAAACACATTAAAAAAAAGAAGTCCTAGCAACAGCAATCAGACACACAAAGAGAAATAAATGGTATCCATTGGTAACAAAGAAGTCAAACCCTCTCTCTTTGCAGATGACATGATTCTTTATATGGAAAACCCAGAAGACTCACTTATTATAAATGCTTTTTGAAAAAGTTTATGGCAAAAGTGGCGGGGATTTTGAGATACAGTCCACAAAGGAAAGAAAAAACAAATTATTATTTGTTTGTTTGGACAGGGAAATATTTATCATATTTGCAAGCTGAATGAAGTTGGAAGGAGAGCTTATAATGCAAGAAAAAAAATGTAAATGGCAGAACAAGCAGGACAGGGAATGAACCAGAGGATTTAGAATCTGGGTAATAACTACAAGGCCAACTCCTCCACCGAATACACTCTGAGAGTGTCCTACAGCTGCTACAAAACTCACCTTAAGATCTGGGGCAGAGTCTTCACCATGAAACGGACCCTTGTTTCCTAGTCAGCAATTTAGAAATGGGCCATTAGTGCCTCCTGAGGATAGGGTAGAACTCTGGAGCATCTGTGCTCAGATGCCAGGCCAGGAATCATACCCAACAGGACTCATTAACATCCTGTTTTGTGGACCATCATTTCCAGGGGGAGGCCCTTTCAGCTGAGATGAGAAGTCCCTGGGAATGGTAGGCATGGAATAAAGCAGAGAGGGTGGAGTCATGGGATATGGAGCCAGAACAGCCTCCCGAAGGACAGGGCCCTGGTTCACTGTTCTCCCCAGGGAGAGTGAGGCTAGGCATGGCAGGGCCTCCCTTGGGCAGCTCTTCCAATATGTACTTCTTCCAGATTCCTGCTGCTTTCCTCTTTGCTCCCAGACCTTAACAAGAGTAAATGACAGTTTGAGCATCTGGACCCAAGAACTCAGTCTCACACCTTCTCCAGAGCTGGATGCTGGATAGGTTCTTGACCTGGAGACCTGAGTGATAGAAGCAGCACCTGCTAATTCTCCACAGGTGTGAGAACAGGAAATCCATCTCTGAAGTATGAGCTTCACAGAAACTACCCAAGACTATTAGCCCTCTGTCTCTATTACATCTCTATAGCAGACCTGTGGAGGAATAGAAGGACCAGAAGAAGTGGCCCTGACATCTATGTTGGTCAGACTCCTCAAACTCTTAACCCAACTTGGCAAAATTTGAACCACCTGGACACTCTTAGAAAAGCTTACTCTTTCTGCATTTCCACAGGAAAATCCTTGACTCTCAAACAATCCCTGAGGCAGATTGCGAGGCTGGGCAGCTAGTCTTCCCACTATCTGAGGTAAAGACTTTATCTCTCTTTCAGGGAAGTGTGCAGACTCTAGATATATTGAGTTTTGAAACGGAGCCCAAAGCAGACCCTAAGAGCTTAAGCTATACTGTTTTCCAGACTCTCTAGTGCTTTGGGCTCTGTACCCCATCCTAATGA
Organism: Mustela nivalis; assembly: GCF_964662115.1. Taxonomy (NCBI): domain Eukaryota; kingdom Metazoa; phylum Chordata; class Mammalia; order Carnivora; family Mustelidae; genus Mustela; species Mustela nivalis. Next base: position 68,885,306 of record NC_139028.1, read on the forward strand.
CCTACCTCTATTCCTGGTTTCCTAAACATGAAAAATTCATGAAAATGAAGACAGAGTCTGTGCCACATCCCAGGTCTGAATGACCACTTCCTGGTGGAAGTATCAGTACCTGTCGATACAGCCCAGGCTTTGCTGGCCTCTGATATGAGATTTTTGTACCTATCTGGTAATAAATCCCTCCAAATCAAAGGACCATCTAAGAGCAAATGATATACATGTCATATGCTCTAATGCTTTCCAGAACAGGAATTCATCCTGTCTATCCTGTGGCCATTCAATCCAATGTAGACACTCTGGCCCTGCAGGAAGGAGATTGGGAATCTCAGTCAGGTGTAATAGAGGACAGAGAATTATTGAGCCTGATTACAACATGCAACACACTCTTTTGTTAAGAGCAGCTTTCATCCTTTTTCCTAAACACAAAACACTCTTATCTTCCTGGGCAGGGCCTTATTAGTTATCAGATTTGAGTTCTCCCAGGCTCCCATGTTTGCATAACCAGTAAAGAAACACCTATGTTGTAATTGATCTTAAAGGTTTAGCTCATAAAGGTAATACCATGTCAAACACTCCATCCCCTGGTCTCAGAGAGTATGGAATCCCTTCTCCCTCAAACTCATGGAGAGTATGGAGCTGGTCCAGGGAAGTGACTAAGGTGGATCTATTTTAGCTCTTCCTATGAGACTTATATCTATAGCCTTGAATGCTACAAACAAACTTGGATAAGTTATATGAAAAATGCAGGGGAAGTGCTTTGTTGAAATCACACTTCTGTACTGGCTTTAGAACTTTATATTCAGAACAGGTTGTTAGGACACTAAGTGGGTATTTAAATTATTAGACAAACAGTTTACTTAAAACATAGGTACAAAAATAACCAAGGCCTTGGATTCTAGGATATTGATTTCTAGAGAAATGATTTAATCATTGTGGAAAGATACATGTCAACGTTTGACGTCCTGAATAACATTTTTGTGTAGTAATGTATTAATATTTGGCTACTGTGATGTTTGCTCTCCATTCAGATGGATATTTCATTAAGGAAGAATTAAAAGTGTCAGAAACTGAGAGGTTAACAGGTAAAGTCCATTTCCAGTAGGAAAAACATTGCCTCATTGGATTCATGTTGGCCATCATCAGGAGCCTATGATGTTACAAACTAGGGACCACCTTAGCAAAAATTCACTGAGAATGTATTTGATTCTAGGAAACTAAAGAAACAACACAGAATGGAGCACTGGAACTCCACCTTGGGAAGTGGCTTTATATTGATGGGGATTCTGAATGACAGTGGGTCTCCTGAACTGCTCTGTGCCACAATCACAGTCCTGTACATGTTGGCCCTGACCAGCAATGGCCTGCTGCTCTTGGTCATTACAGTGGATTCCCGGCTCCACGTGCCCATGTACTTCCTGCTCAGGCAGCTCTCACTCATGGATCTCCTCTTTACATCTGTTGTCACTCCCAAGGCTGTCATGGATTTTCTGCTCAATGAAAACACCATCTCTTTTGTGGGCTGTGCCCTTCAGATGTTTCTGGCATTGATGTTGGGTGGTGCAGAGGATCTGCTACTGGCCTTCATGGCCTATGACAGATATGTGGCCATTTGTCATCCTCTGAACTACATGGTCTTCATGAGGCCAAAGGTCTGCTGGTTCATGGTGGCCACAGCCTGGGTACTGGCATCCATAAGTGCCTTTGTTTATACTGTGTATACCATGCACTATCCCTTCTGCATGTCCCGGAAGATCAGGCACCTGCTCTGTGAGATCCCACCTTTGCTGAAGTTGGCCTGTGCAGATACCTCTAGATACAAACTGTTTGTGTATGTGTTGGCTGTAACCTTCCTGATGCCCCCTCTTTTTACTATAATTTCCTCTTATGCACTAATCCTGTCTACTGTGCTTTGCATGCCTTCAAGTGAGGGGAAGCAGAAAGCCCTAGTCACCTGCTCTTCCCACCTGATGGTGGTTGGGATGTTCTACGGAGCTGCCACATTTATGTATGTCCTTCCCAGTTCACTCCATAGCCCTAAGCAAGACAACATCATCTCTCTTTTCTACACAGTTGTCACTCCAGCCCTGAACCCCCTTATCTACAGCCTGAGGAATAAGGAAGTTATGGGAGCCTTGAAAAGAGTCCTGGGAAAATACATGCTGTGACACATTCCAACATCTAGAGAGAGCTTCTCGCTGTCCCTCAGAGTTCATTTCTCTTCAAAGATTTCTGCTAATGCCCATGGCAAAAGCACCATAATGCAAAGGGTATCTTTTTTTTTTTTTTTTTTTAAGATTTTATTTATTTATTTGACAGAGAAAGATCACAAGCAGGCAGAGAGGCAGGCAGAGAGAGAGAGAGAGAAGGAAGCAGGCTCCCTGCCGAGCAGAGAGCCCAATGTGGGACTTGATCCAAGGACCCCGAGATCATGACCTGAGCCGAAGGCAGCGGCTTAACCCACTAAGCCACCCAGGTGCCCCCAAAGGGTATCTTCTAATAGTAAAATGAAAGAATGTAATTTGACTTGTCAAATGAATTCATGTGTCTGTATTTTTACCATTTTATTTTATTTTTTGAAGTGCAGTTGACAAAGAGTGTTACATTAGTTTCAGGTATGCAGCATAGTGATTTGACTAGGTCTGTATTTTATGGGACAGTCACCGCAAAATGTAGCTACCATCTGTTATTGTACAACACTATTACAGTGCTATGGAGTACATGCCCTTTATCCCCACTGTACCTTTTATCCTGGTGACTTATTTTTTCTATAACTGAAGCCTGCATCTCTCACTGCTCTTCAACCATTTTCACCACCCTTCAACTCCCCCTCCCCCCAATGCTCTGGCAACCACCAGTTTATTCTCTGTATTTATGTTTTTTTTTTTTTTAAAGATTTATTTATTTATTTGACAGACAGAGATCACAAGTAGGCAGAGAGGCAGGCAGAGAGAGGAGGAACCAGGCTCCCTGCTGAGCAGAGAGAGAGCTTCTCGCTGTCCCTCAGAGTTCATTTCTCTTCAATGTGGGGCTCGATCCCAGGACCCTGAAATCTTGATCTGAGCCAAAGGCAGAGGCTTTAACCCACTGAGTCACCCAGGCACCCCTATGGTTTTTTTTGTTGTTGTTGTTTCTTTATTCTTGTCTTTTGTTTTAAAATTCCACATATAGGTGAAATCATATGGTATTTGTCTTTCTCTGACTTATTTCACTTAGCATTATATCCTCAAGTTTCATCCATATTGCCATAAATGGCAAGATTTCATCTCCTTTTATGGCTGATAAATATATATATATATATATATATACCACATTCAAGAGGCACTTGGGTTGCTTTTATTATCTTGGCTATTGTAAATAATGCGAAATAAACACAGGTACATTTATATCTTTATGAATTAGTGTTTTCATTTTCTTTGGGAAATAACCATTAGTGGAACTACTGAATCATATATTATTTCTGTTTCAATTTTTTGAGTAATCTCCTTACTGTTTCCACAGTACAGTGGCTGTACCAATTTTCATTCCCACCAACATTGCACAAAATTTTCTTTTTCTCCACATCGGCACCAATACTTATTTCTTGTCTTTCTGATCCTAGCCATTCTGATGTGTTTAAGGAGATATTTCATTATGAAATGCTCTTTTAAATCTTTTTCCATCTGGTTATTTATAAGAAAAATTATTCACAGTCTACTTAAAATTTTCTGTCTGTTTTCATGTAGCTACTGAGTTAAATGAGCCCAGGTGCTTTTACAAGTTTTGGACTGACAGACCTCTGACTGGGGAGTCCATACTAGACCAACATATGAACCAAAGAAAAGAAAGTTTCAAATGGGAAGCCTAAGCAAGCCCCATGTCAGGGGAGCAGACCTTGAGATTTGCACAAATTTTAGACCAACTGACCCTGTTAAATGATCATGTAGGCAGTCTAATTAACTACTAATAGTTTATATGCATTTCTGTCATGTTCTCTCCTTTTTCCAAGCAGCCTTCACAGAAAACACCTGGATTTTCTGACAGGTGTTATTGTTTGTCTTTTTTTTTTTTTTAAATTAACATATATTCTTTGTTCCAGGGTACAGGTCTGTGATTCATCAGTCTTACACAAGTCACAGCATTCACCATAGCACATACCCTCCCCAATGTCCATCATCCAGCCACCCTACCCTCTCACCCCCCTCTCCTCCAGCAACCCTCCATTTGTTTCCTGAGATAAAAGTTTCTTATGGTTTGTCTCCCTCTCTGCTTTCCTTTTGTTTCATTTTTTCCTCCATTCCCCTATGATCCTCTGTCTTGTTTCTCAAATTCCTCAAATCAGTGAGATCATAAATGATAATTGTCTCTCTCTGATTGACTTATTTCACTTAGCACAATACCCTCTCGTTCCATCCACCACGTTGCAAATGGCAAGATTTATTTTGTTTGATGGCTGCATAATATTCCGTTGTATATACCACATCTTCTTTATCCATTCATCTGTTGATGCACATCTAGGCTCTTTCCATAGTTTAGCTATTTTGGAAATTGCAGCTATAAATATTCTGGTGCAAGTGCCCCTTCAGATCCCTACATTTGAATCTTTATGGTAAATACCCAGTGTCATATGGTAAACACACAGTGTCCATTGCTGTGTCATAGGGTATCGCCATTTTCAACTATTTTGAGGAACCTGCATACTGTTTTCTAGAGTGACTGCACCAGCTTGCATTCTCACCAACAGTGTAGGAGGGTTCCCCTTTCTTTGATCCTTGACAACACCTGTCATTTCCTGACTTGTAAATTTTAGCCATTCTGACTGGTCTGAGGTGGTATCTCACAGGTTTTTTAAAATTAATTTTTATATAAACATATAATGTATTTTTAGCTCCAGGGTATAGGTCTGTGAATCGCCAGGCTTACACACTTCACAGCACTCACCATAGCACATACCCTCCAAATGTCCATGACCCCACCACCCTCTCCTGACCCCCCTCCCCCAGCAACCCTCAGTGTATTTTATGAGATTAAGAGTCTCTTATGGTTTGTATCCCTCCCAATTCCATCTTGTTTCATTTATTCTTCTTCTACCCCCAAACCCATGTTGCATCTCCACTTCCTCATATCAGGGAGATCATATGATAGTTGTCTTTCTCTGCTTGACTTATTTCGCTAAGCATGATACGCTCTAGTTCCATCCATGTTGTTGCAAATGGCAAGATTTCATTTCTTTTGATGGCTGCATAGTATTCCATTGTGTATATATACCACATCTTCTTGATCCATTCATCTGTTGATGGAAATCTTGGTTCTTTCCATAGTTTGGCTATTGTGGACATTGGGGTTATAAACATTTGGGTGCACGTGCCCCTTCAGATCACTATGTTTGTATCTTTAGGGAAAATACCCAGTAGTGCAATTGCTGGGACATAGGGTAGCTCTGTTTTCAACTTTTTGAGGAACCTTCATGCTGTTTTCCAGAGTGGTTGCACCAGCTTGCATTCCCACCAACAGTGTAGGAGGGGTCCCCTTTCTCCACATCCTCACCAGCATCTGTCATTTCCTAATTTGTTAATTCTAGCCATTCTGACTGGTATGAGGTGGGATCTCATTGTGGTTTTGATTTGTATTTCCCTGATGCCAAGTGATGTGGAGCATTTTTTCATGTGTCTGTTGGCCATCTGGATGGCTTTTTTGCAGAAATGTCTGTTCATGTCCTCTGCCCATTTCGTGATTGGATTATTTGTTCTTTGGGTGTTGAGTTTGCTAAGCTCTTTACAGATTTTGGATACTAGTTCTTTATCTGATAGGTCATTTGCAAATATCTTCTCCCATTCTGTCAGTTGTCTTTTGGTTTTGTTAACTGTCTCCTTTGCTGTGCAAAAGCTTTTGATCTTGATGAAATCTCAACAGTTCATTTTTGCCCTTGCTTCCCTTGCATTTGGCGATGTTCCTCACTAGGTTTTGATTTGTATTTCTCTGATGCCGAGTGATGTGGAGCACTTTCCATGTGTCTGTTGGCCATCTTGATGTATACTTTGAAGAAATGTCTGTTCATGTCTTCTACCCATTTCTTGATTGGATTAATTGGCCTTTGGGTTTTGAGTTTGATTAGTTCTTTATAGATTTTAGACACTAGCCCTTTATCTGATATGTCACTTGCAAATATCTTCTCCCATTATGTTTATTGTCTTTGTTTTCATTGGCTGTTTCCTTTGCTGTGCAAAAGCTTTTGATCTTGATGAAGTCCCACTAGTTCATTTGCTTTTGGTGATGTTTCTGGGAAGAAGTTGCTGTGGCTGAGATAAAAGAAGTTGCTGCCTGTGTTCTCCTCAAGGATTTTAATGGATTCCTGTGTCACATTGAGGTCTTTCATCCATTTTGTGTTTATTTTTGTGTGTGCTATAAGGAAATGGTCCAGTTTCATTCTTCTGCATGTGGCTGTCCAATTTTGCAACGCCATTTGTTGAAGATGCTGTCTTTTTTCCATTGGACATTCTTTCCTGCTTTGTCAAAGGTTAGCTGAACATAGAGTTGAGGGTTTATTTCTGGGCTCTCTATTCTGTTCCACTGATCTATGTGTCTGTTTCTGTACCCGTACCATACTGTCTTGATGATGACAGCTTCATAATAGAGCTTGAAGTCTGGAATTGTGATGCCGCCAACTTTGGCTTTCTTTTTTGACATTCTTCTGGCTCTTCATGGTCTTTTTTTCACTTATTCACTCATGGAATCCTGTTTTTTCTGAAAATAAATAAATTAATTTAAAAAATAAAATAAAATTAGCAATGCTGGCCATTGGGTATATGACTGATTCTTTTTTTAAATTAAATTAATTAATGTATTTCCAGAAAACAGTACTCATTGTTTTTTCACCACACCCAGTGCTCCATGCAATCTGTGCCCTCTATAATACCCACCACCTGGACCCCAACCTCCCATCCCCCGCCCCTTCAAACCCCTCAGATTGTTTTTCAGAGTCCATAGTCTCTCATGATTCACCTCCCCTTCCAATTTACCCCAACTCCCTTCTCCTCTCTAACATCCATTGTCCTCCATATTATTTGTTATGCCCCACAAATAACTGAAAACATATGATAATTGACTCTCTCTGCTTGACTTATTTCATGCAGCATAATCTCTTCCAGTCCCGACCATGTTGCTACAAAAGTTGGGTATTCATCCTTTCTGATGGAGGCATAATACTCCATAGTGTATATGGACCACATCTTCCTTATCCATTCGTCCGTTGAAGGGCATCTTGGTTCTTTCCACAGTTTGGCGGCCGTGGTCATTGCTGCTATAAACATTGGGGTGCAGATGGCCCTTCTTTTCAGGACATCTGTATCTTTGGGGTAAATACCCAGTAGTGCAATGGCAGGGTCATAGGGAAGCTCTCTTTTTAATTTCTTGAAGAATCTCCACACTGTTTTCCAAATTGGCTGCACCAACTTGCATTCCCACCAACAGTGGAAGAGGGTTCCCCTTTCTCCACATCCTCTCCAACACATATTGTTTCCTGTTTTGTTAATTTTGGCCATTTTCTTTTAGAATAAATTCTTGTGAGTGGAACTACTGAAACCAAAGTCAAAAACCTATTTAAAGTTCTTGATATAAAAAGATGAACTGATTTTTTTAAAATTTTTTTTTAAAGATTTTTTAAATTTATTTGACAGACAGAGATCACAAGTAGGCAGAGAGGCAGGCAGAGAGAGAGAGGGAAGCAGATTCCCTGCTGAGCAGGGAGCCCGATGCGGGGCTCCGGGCTCGATCCCAGGACCCTGGGATCATGACCTGAGCCGAAGGCAGAGGCTTTAACCCACTAAGCCACCCAGGCGCCCCAAAGATGAACTGATTTTTATGTGTTAAACATTTTGCATTTTACCAGCAACATGTAAGTGTACTCAATCCATTACGTCTTTTTGTATATTAAGTTTAATATGTAAACAGCTTCTACTAATTTATTAAGTGTAGTCATTTAAAGATATTTGATTTGCATAATTAATTTATATTTTTCTTAATTAATTAATTAATTAATTTTCAGCATAACAGTATTTATTATTTTTTCACCACACCCAGTGCTCCATGCAATCCGTGCCCTCTTTAATACCCACCACCTGGTACCCCAACCCCCCCCCCCCCACTTCAAACCCCTCAGATTGTTTTTCAGAGTCCATAGTCTCTCATGATTCACCTCACCTTCCAATTTACCCCAACTCCCTTCTCCTAACTCCCCATGTCCTCCAGGCTATTTGCATATGCTCCACAAATAAGTGAAACCATATGATAAGGGACTCTCTCTGCTTGACTTATTTCACTCAGCATAATCTCTTCCAGTCCAGTCCATATTGCTACAAAAGTTGGGTATTCAAATCTCAGTGTGGGATTGCTGCTTGGAACCTCTCTGGGGGTCTGGAGCTGCCCAGACAGCCATCACTGCCTTGACTTTGGGTACAAACAAAAGATCCTGCATCCCCAGGGATGGTGGCTTGGAACCTGCTCTGCCAGTGGCCAGGAGGGAATTTACATAGGCTCTGCAGCCAGACTGAGACTTCTCTCTGAGAGGGAGGTCAGGGTGCGGTTTGTTTTCCTCTAAAACTACAAAAACCTTCAAAAGTGGTCAAGGTGAGAGAGAAAAAGAAGTGAACAAACATAAAAACCGCCTGAGATCAAAAGCCTGAAAAAAACCAGTTTCCTCAGAGCCCACCCCCTGGAGGGGGGTGGGAAGACTTAAGTCAGGGAACATCATTGACTGGAAACCCACGTGGCAGGCCCCTCCCCCAGAAAATAAACCAAGAAAGAAAAAAAAAAAAGAGAGAGAGAAAAAATAAAGGACTACAACCACTACTTCATAGGATTTTTTTTTTTTTTTTTTACTCATTCCCACTATTCTGGTTCATTTTTATTTATATATAGATTTTTTTTATCCTATTTACCATCACAGTGAGCTGCCCAGTACATCAAATTCCATAATAACCTTCTAATCTGAACTTTTTGATACATACACCTATGTTTTTCTTTTGCATTTCTATTTTTTGAATTCCTTTTTTTTAAATTTTAGTTTAGTTTAGTCTAGTTTATTCCTTTTTATTTTTATTTTCTAATATTCATATAGAGTTAAACTTCAAAGTAATCCCCTTTCCCCAGTCAATACTACCCCTATAGATAAACCAATTTTTAATCCCCCTTTATCTTAGGAAAGTTGAGTCCTTTAACAAAGATACCAAGATATATCCAGGAAGAATCAAAACAATCTTCCTCACACACACTGGGAATTTATAACCACTCTCCCATCTTTTTCTTCCACCAGTGTTTCTGTGTTTTTGTGTTTGTCCTGATAGCATATAAATCTTACACTTGGGGTTCTTTTTGACGAAGTTCTTCCTTTGTTTGCATATATATATATATTTTTTCTCTTGTCATATACTTTTATCAGTCTTTTTGTTTATCTGCTTTTGTTTGTTTACTTCATAAATCTTACCTTGGGGCCCATTTGGGCTGAACCTTCTCTATCATCTTTCCTTTCTTTCCTGTCTCTCTCTCTCTCTCTCTTTTTTTTTTCTTTTGTCTCATTTGGGCGGGGAATCCTGATTGCTCAGAAGCGTTCCAGGGTGCACCTTGACTACACCATGGTCGATACATCCAGCTTCATCTGTTCAGCCATCTCTCACCAAAATGACTAGGAGGAGGAATGCCCAACAGAAGAAAATATATTTTTCTTTTTGAGTTGTTGTAGTTCCTTACAGATTAGGAACCTTAATACTTTGTTATACTTGTGCTAATAACTTCATGAATTTTTATTTTTTAATATCTCCGTTCTAAAATCCATGGTAAGGATTTTTAAACAAAGTGCTGAAAATATTTATGTAGTGAAATCTATCTATCTTTTCTTTCCTGTTTTCTTTAAAATTTATTTTTTATTTTCAGCATAACAGTATTCATTATTTTTGCACCACATTCAGTGCTCCATGCAATCCGTGCCTTCTGTAATACCCACCACCTGGTACCCTGACCTCCCACCCCCCGCCCTGTCAAAACCCTCAGATTGTTTTTCAGAGTCCATAGTCTCTCATGGTTCACCTCCCCTTCCAATTTCCCCCAACTCCCTTCTCTATTCTAACTCCCCATGTCCTCCATGCTATTTGTTATGCTCCACAAATAAGTGAAACCATATGATAATTGACTCTCTCTGCTTGACTTATTTCAGTCAGCATCATCTCTTCCAGTCCTGTCCATGTTGCTACAAAAGTTGGGTATTTGTCCTTTCTGATGGAGGCATAATTTCTCCTCTACTCTCTCTTTAGGTAACTATACACACACACACACACACACACACACACACACATATTTATATGTATATATTTTCTTCCTAATTTATAATTTGGATTTAACTTTTGGAATAAATTTCTAGGTGGTGGGTATTAGAGAGGGAACGGATTGCATGGAGCACTGGGTGTGGTGCAAAAATAATGAATACTGTTACGTTGAAAATAAATAAAAATAAATTTAAAAAATTTCTAATTTATCTTTACATGGTGAAGTTTTAACTTTTTTTCAAAGTTGCCACCTTAGTTATATTTTAAAATAATTCTTCTCCATTGATTTCTTCTATTTTAAAAATCATATATTATGTCTCATTAATGTGGTATTAAGCTACATTTCTTGGCTATTCTGTTTGGTGTTAGCTTCTTTCGCTCCTTACTCTTTCTGAAGATATTTGATTCTGTCATCTACACCTTTAAAACCCGCTGGTAATTTGATCATGAGTGTATTCAACTGGTAAAGTAATTTTTAGTTTAAGCATTTTTTTGCAATCCTCAGCCATGCCTTCCAGTATACAGTATACTGCAGCACCTTTTGAACCCAGTCTTATTTCCTTTCTGAAAATGACTATTTCACACCTTCAGTTTCAGCTGACAACTGTACCCCATATGTGCTCCACTTGGAATGGAAAATGAAGTATGTGGTAAGAAGGGGAGGGAAGTGAGAAATGGTAGCCTCTTATATTCCCCTCTTCAAACCTCCCACCCACCTGTATGAACATGCACTTTTATTCAGATTTTCTCCTGTAGAACTGTCTATTAAAGGCTGACCCCTTCACTTGTACTCTGAATCCTGGTCTAACTCATCTACCAAAGATTTTGTTCCTGCAGAATCTCATTAATCTGAAACCATTTCCTTCTTCTCTTCTGGGTGATAACCAGAAGGATACAAATATGCTCTGATTATCCCAACATAAAAAACCCTTTACATGGCTCCATATCCCCTTCAGTTACTGATCCATTTTTTTTAAAGCTTCTCTTCAGGGAAAAAAAAAAAAAAGAATCTTAAATGGTGTGTCTATGCCCACTTCCTCTTCTGCTGACTTTCTGTTCACATATTAGCCCATTTCCAATCAAGCTCTGATTTCTTCCCATGGATCTGTTCTTTGTCAGAGTCATTATTGTTGTTTCAAATAAAGTGGTCATTTTTTTCTTTCCTTTAAAAAATAAAGAGATGTATTTGTTTATTTTAGAGAGTGAGAGAGTGCAAGTGGAAGGGGGAAAGGAAAGGAGAAGAGGCAAGGGGGAGATAACTTCAGGCAGACTCCTACTGAGCGCACAACCCAACACACAGGGCTCAATCCCAGGACCCTGAGATCACAATCTGAGCTGAAATCAAGAGTGGGGAGCTTAACTGAATGAGCCACCCAGGCAAACCTAAAGTGGTTATTTCTATATATTCCTTTTTGAACTTTCAGCAACTTAGACACAGTTGACTATTTCCTTCTTCTTGAAACCATTTATTCTCTTGGCTTCCAGATTCCACACACACTTGGTTTTTCTCCTTCTTCCCTTAACTCTCTTCGCCTGTTGAATTCCCTTGTCTTTCTGAATTTAGAATTCCCCTGGGTAAAAACATGGACCTCTTTTTCTTCTCATTCAATAAGCTCTTCCTGAGTAATTAATCTATTTGCATCGGTTTAAATATCATCTACACACTGTTGATGGCCAAAGACCTGACTACTTCCATAAACCACAGGCTCATATATCTAATTGTCCATTTGCCATGTCTAATAGAAATTTCAAACTTAATCTAAAACATAACTCTAGATACATTCTCCTGGTAGCCTGTTCTTCCCTCATTCATTTTTTTTTTTTTTTTTTTTTTTGTGCAGGAAAGCAGTGTTTTTAAGGATTTTATTCATTTATTTTTATTATTTTAAAATTTCTTTTCAGCGTAACAGTATTCATTGTTTTTGCAATGCTCAGTGCTCCATGCAATCCGTGTCCCCTCTAATACCCACCAACTTGTTCCCCCAACCTCCCACCCCCCACCCCTTCCAGACTCTCAGGTTGTTTTTCAGAGTCCATAGTCTCTCATGGTTCATCTCCCCTTCCAATTTCCCTCAACTCCCTTCTCCTCTCCATCTCCCCATATCCTCCATGTTATTTACTATGCTCCACAAATAAGTGAAACCATATGATAATTGACTCTCTCTGCTTGACTTATTTCACTCAGCACAATCTCTTCTAGTCCCATCCATGTTGCTACAAATGTTGGGTATTCATCCTTTCTGATGGAGGCATAATACTCCATAGTGTCTATGGGCCACATCTTCCTTATCCATTCGTCCGTTGAAGGGCATCTTGGTTTTTTCCATAGTTTGGCGACTGTGGCCATTGCTTCTATAAACATTGGGGTACAGATGGCCCTTCTTTTCACTACAACTGTATCTTTGTCCTCCCCCTTATTCTTATTCGATGCCTTCTTATCTTTTACATCCTACCACACGTTTACCTGATTAACTCTTTCATCCTTCAGTTTTCAACTCAAAATCACCTCTTCAGGAATTATTCTGTATGCTTTTTAAAAGTCTGCAACTATATGCAAATTCAGTAACTTTTTATCAAAATATACAAGTCTGAGACATTTGAGAAATCTTTCCCGAAAGGCCTCTCCTCTTGCCCCTTCTGACAACACATTTATTTAGCTTCTCTTTCTATTCCTCTGATTTTTGATCCTCTGGGCCTGATTTGCTACTCTTCATCCACCTTGACACATTGATAACTCCAAGGTTCCATCTCGTATTCTTTCCTACTGTCTCTGACACCATGTCTCATCCAGGACTGCACTTCAGAATTATCTTGGGATATTTTTGCAAGATGTAAGTATTGCTAAAACCCTTGGTGTGTCAAAACTTGCATTTATATAAAGTAAATTTCGAAATCTATTTCTCCAGCCCATATCTCTCTCCTAAACTCAAACTTTATTTATTCATTTAAAATTATATTTCTTGAGTAATAGCAATGGCTGGACTTTTTTTCTACAAGTATAACGCAGGATCAACAAATCAGTCACAGTCTTTATTGCCATGGAATTTACATGGTAATGGTGGAATCAGACATTAAGCAAAATAATCACACAATTCTTTTAAATAAAAGCCATCCCACTGCCTAAAAAGCAGCATATAATTTTATTGTGCTGAAGAATCACATGGGACTTGTTACAGATGGAGATTCCTGAGATTGACTAACCTACCCAATCCTATACTGAGAAATATTTTCAACTATCAACCCAGGGATGGCTTCAAGTCATGATACAAAGCATTGGTCTATATTATAAATGCCCTACGAAGGCATAAAATAGGTGTTCCTGCCCTCCATTTTTAAATGTATCCTCATTTTTATTGCTGTCCCATGAATTCCCCAATCTTCATCATTCTAAGTATTACATATGGGGCAAATTCTTCAGTATTGAATTCAAAGCATTTCTCACTCTTTGGCTTTGTAGCTCACTATTTTCTTTTCTTTTTTTTTTTTAATTTATTTTTTATTTATTTTCAGCATAACAGTATTCATTATTTTTGCATCACACCCAGTGTTCCATGCAATCTGTGCCCTCTATAATACCTACCACCTGGTACCCCGACCTCCCACCCCTTGCCTCTTCATAACCCTCAGGTTGTTTTTCAGAGTCCATAGTCTCTAATGGTTCACTTCCCCTTCCAATTTCCCCCAACTCTCTTCTCCTCTCTATCTCCCAATGTCCTCCATGTTATTTGTTATGCTTCACAAATAAGTGAAACCATATGATAATTGACTCTCTCTACTTGACTTATTTCACTCAGCATAATCTCTTCCAGTCCCATCCATGTTGCTACAAAAGTTGGGTATTAGTCCTTTCTGATGGAGGCATAATACTCCATAGTGTATATGGACCACATCTTGCTTATCCATTCGTCTGTTGAAGGGCATCTTGGTTCTTTCCACAATTTGGCGACCGTGGCCATTGCTGCTATAAATATTGGGGTACAGATGGCCTTTCTTTTCACGACATCTGTATCTTTGGGGTAAATGCCCAGTAGTGCAATGGCAGGGTCATAGGGAAGTTATATTTTTAATTTCTTTTTTTTTTACTCTTTTTAAATTTATTTTATTTAAATTCAATTAGTTAACATATAGTGTAACATTAATTTTCAATGTAGAGTTGTTATTCATCCATTGCATGACTTAATGTCTACTAAGTGCCCATTATATCAAGTACCCTCCTTAATGCACATCACCCAGTTACCCCATCCCCTCACCCACCTCCCCTCCAGTAACCCTCAGTTTGTTTCCTAGAGTTAAGAATCTCATGGTTTTTCTCCCTCTCTGATTTCATCTTATTCTATTTTTCCCATCCTTCCCCTATGATCCTCTGTTTTGTTTCTTAAATTCCACATATGAGTGAAACCATATGATAATTGTCTTTCTCTGATTGACTTATTTCACTCAGCATAATTCCCTCCAGTTCCATCCACATCCATGTAAATGGTAAGATATCATCTTTTTTGTTGGCTGGGTAATATTCCAGCCAACACACATACATATACACACACACATATATACCATCTCTTCTTTATCCATTCATCTGTCAATGGACATCTTGGCTCTCTACATAGTTGAGTTATTGTGGACATTGCTACTATAATCATTGGGGTGCGGGTCCCCCTTCAGATCACGATGTTTTTTTTTTTTTTTTTTTCTTTTGGGTAAATACCTAGTATTGCAATTGTTGGGTTGTAGGGTAGTTCTATTTTTAACTTCTTGAGGAACCTCTGTACTGCTTCCCATAGTGGCTGTACCAGCTCACATTCCCACCAACAGTGTAAGAGGGTTCCCCTTTCTCCACATCCTCACCAACATTGTTGTTTTCTGTTTTCTTAATTTTAGCCATTCTGACTGGTATGAGGTGGTATCTCATTGTGGTTTTGACTTGTATTACCCTGATGCCAAGTAATGTGGAGTAATTTTTCATGTCTTCATGGGAGAAGTGTCTGTTCATATCTTCTGCCCATTTTTTGATATGATTGTCTGTTTTGTGCGTGTTGAGTTTGAGGAGTTCTTTATAGATCCTGGATATCAACCTTTTGTCTGTACTGCCATTTGCAAATATCTTCTCCCATTCCATGGGTTGCTTCTTTGTTTTCTTGACTGTTTCCTTTGCTGTGCAGAAGCTTTTGATTTTGATGAAGTCCCAAAACTTTATTTTCACTTTTGTTTCCTTTGCCTTTGGAGACATATCTTGAAAGAAGTTTCTGTGGCTGATATCGAAGAGATTACTGCCTATGTTCTCCTCTAGGATTCTGATGGATTCCTGTCTCACATTGAGGTATTTTATCCATTTTGAGTTTATCTTTGTGTACGGTGTAAGAGAATGGTCGAATTTCATTCTTCTACATATAGCTGACCAGTTTTCCCAGCACCATTAATTGAAGGTCCTCTCAATTGATGCAGAAAAAGCATTTGACAAAATCCAGCATCCGTTCCTGATTAAAACGCTTCAAAGTATTGGGATAGAGGGAACATTCCTGAACTTCATCAAATCTATCTATGAAAGACCCACAGCAAATATCAGTCTCAATGGGAAAAAGCTTGCATCTTTCCCGTTGAGATCAGGAACACAACAAGGATGCCTTCTCTCACCACTCTTGTTCAACATAGTATTAGAAGTCCTAGCAACAGCAATCAGACAACAAAGAGAAAAAAAAAGTATCCAAATTGGCAATGAAGAAGTCAAACTCTCTCTCTTCACAGATGACATAGTTCTTTATATGGAAAACCCAAAAGACTCCACTCCCAAACTACTAGAACTCATACAGCAATTCAACAACATGGCAGGATACAAAGTAAATGTACAGAAATCAGTGGCTTTCTTATACACTAACAATGAAAATACAGAAAGGGAAATTAGAGAATTGATTCCATTTACTACAGCACCAAGAACCATAAGATATCTGGGAATAAATCTAACCAAAGAGGTAAAGGATCTATACTCGAGGAACTACAGAACACTCATGAAAGAAATTGAAGAAGACACAAAAAGATGGAAGACCATTCCATATTCTTCGATCTGAAGAATAAACATTTTTAAAATGTTTATACTGCCTAGAGCAATCTATACTTTTAATGCCATTCTGATCAAAATTCCACCGGTATTCTTCAAAGAGCTGGAGCAAATAATCCAAAAATTTGTATGGAATCAGAAGAGACCCCGAATCGCTAATGAAATGTTGAAACACAAAATTAAAATAGGGGGCATCATGTTACCTGATTTCAAGCTTTACTACAAAGCTGTGATCACCAAGACAGCATGGTACTGGCATTAAAACAGACACATAGACCAGTGGAACAGAGTAGACAGCCCAGATATGGACCCTCAACTCTACGGTCAATTAATCTTCGACAAAACAGGAAAAAATATACAGTGGAAAAAAGACAGTCTCTTCAATAAATGGTGCTGTAGCTCACTATTTTCTTATATTACACATACTCTTAGAAAAATTCTACTATTCTTATTCCTTAAATGTACTTTATTTTACATCTCAGAAATTATTAAATTGAGAATTTAAGGCCATGTTAGAACTAAACATCATGAAGACCTTACTTTTCATGTCTATATACACAGCTTCTAGAAATGCTCCTCTTCAAAATATATTTGATGAATATATTCATCAAACACCCGGTGCTTATCACAAGTGCACTCCTTAATCCCCTAACCCTTTTCCCCACTGTCCTTCCCTTCTATACTTCTTGTCTGTGTCTATTAAGGTGTCTTACATTGACTAGGCCCTTTACTAAGTTTATTTTAGAAGAGACATAGGAAAAAAGGAGAAGGAAAAGAAGTGGAGGAATGGGATGAAAATGGGAAGTTTTACAAAAAACTCACTTCTCTCTACATTCTTAAAACTGTCATGATTAAAGATCCCCACCTTGCAAGTTGGTGCAGCCTCTTTGGAGAATAGTGTGGCTATTCCTCAAAAAATTAAAAATAGAACTTCCCTATGACCCTGCCATTGCAATACTGGGTATTTACCCCAAAGATACAGATGTCGTGAAAAGAAGGGCCATCTGTACCCGAATGTTTATAGTAGCAATGGCCACGGTCGCCAAACTGTGGAAAGAACCAAGATGCCCTTCAATGGACGAATGAATAAGGAAGATGTGCTCCATATACACTATGGAGTATTATGCCTCCATCAGAAAGGATGAATACTCAACATTTTGTAGCAACATGGACGGGACTGGAAGAGATTATGTTGAGTGAAATAAGTCAAGTAGAGAGAGTCAATTATCATATGGCTTCACTTATTTGTGGAGCATAACAAATAGCCTGTAGAACATGGGGAGTTAGAGAGGAGAAGGCAATTGAGGGAAGTTGGAAGGGGAGGTGAAGCATTAGAGACTATGGACTCTGAAAAACAACCTGAGGGTTATGAAGAGGCGAGGGGTGGGAGGTGGGGGTACCAGATGGTGGGTATTATAGAGGGCACGGATTGCATGGAGCACTGGGTGTGGTGCAAAAATAATAAATACTTTTATGCTGAAAATAAAGAAAAAATAAATTAAAAAAAATGACTTACTGAAAGCCAAAAAAAAAAAAAAAAAAAAAAAGAAAAGATTTCCACCTTCAAAAAGATGATCTTGCAGTCACTCTTCTGAGAGCCCCTTTGACATCCTTGTTTCTCAGACTGTAAATGATGGGGTTCAGCATGGGTGTCA
This sequence comes from Mustela nivalis, assembly GCF_964662115.1. Classification (NCBI taxonomy): domain Eukaryota; kingdom Metazoa; phylum Chordata; class Mammalia; order Carnivora; family Mustelidae; genus Mustela; species Mustela nivalis. The sequence continues at coordinate 68,903,302 of NC_139028.1, forward strand.
CTGCTGAATAGAACACAGAGATCATTTTATCCCTTTCATTCATTATCTTGGAGTTTGGCCTCATGTAGGCAAATATTGCTGATCCATAGAAGAGGACAACAACAATGAGATGGGATCCACAGGTAGAGAAAGCCTTGAACCTCCCCTCCCCAGAATGCATCTGGATTACTGTGGAGATAATATTCCAGTAGGAGACAAGGATCAGGCAGACAGGAGCTAAGAGGATGACCACACCCATTGCAAAGATGGCCATTTCTGTGCTGTAGGTATTTGTTGAAGCCAGCTTCAGGAGGGCAGGAGGCTCACAAAAAAAATGGTTGATAATATTGTTCCCTGTGTAGGGCAGACGCAGTGTGAATGTGGTGTCCACCAAAGACACAAATGCTCCGCTGACCCAGGACCCTGTGGCCAGTTGGACACATAACCAATGTGTCATGATGGTGGAGTAGTGCAGGGGCTTGCAGACAGCCACATAGCGGTCATAGGACATCACTGCCAGCAATGCACATTCTGTACACCCAACTAGAAGTAAAACAAATATCTGTGTTGAGCATCCAGCAAAAGAAATGGTTTTCCTCTTTACGAGAAAGTGGACAAGCACCTGGGGCACTGTGGTCGTAGAAAAACAGAGATCAGCAAAGGACAAGTTTCTAAGGAAAAAGTACATGGGTGTGTGGAGTCTAGAGTCTATGTGAATGAGCAAAATGATAAGCAGATTTCCCAGTACTGTCAGCAGGTAGATGATCAGAAAAAGGAAAAAGAGCAGGACTTGTGTCTGTGGATCTTGTGAGAGGCCCAGGAAGACAAATTCAGTCACATAGGTTTGGTTTTCTTCTCCCATGAAAATTTATTACTGTTTATATGTCAGCACCAAGAAAAGAAACACATATTGTCCAGTTATAAAAATTATATCTGAGTAACTTACGTATTAATAAGCATCAGAACTGGGCTGTTGATTTCCATCTCCTAACAGATTTCCTGTCAGAAGAGAGAATTCTCTTTTTACTTAGTATTTTTGACAGATGAAAGTCATTTCTGATTTGCTCTCCCTTTGAATCTTTCAGTTGCTCCAGAGGGCCAGAAATAATCCTGAATATGCTACATGACCAAACTTCAGCAGGACTACATATAGTCATGATAAGACTATAGTGCTGCTCACAGTGCATCCTTCATTTTATGTAGGTTTGGAAGCAAACAAATTGACATTGCTTTAAACTAGTTAGGTTTTTATGCTGCAAACTATCTGATAAAGCTATCTGATAACATTAAGAAAGCTGATTTTTTTGAATATTTTTGCAAAATAATCCTAAAGAAGCACTCTGAGCAAGAACTAGTAAATTAAAGGATGATGTAGTAGTCTGTGATCCTGGTCCTTAATTAAATTCTTCCTTTATCTGTTTTTAGTGTGAAGAGGATGTTGAGGAACATCAGTTAAAAAAAAAAAAAAAGCTGCCTCATTGATTGTTGCACTCAGAAGCATCCTTTTAAACATGACTTAATCTGTCCTCCACACTTTATCTCTCTTTGCACAAGGTCCTTTAGCAATAATAATACTAATTTCCATGTGTTGGGCCCTCGTGCCAGACATTGTTTGTGTACACTTATTTTTAACTTATTTTATCTTTACATAGATGATGAAACAAAGGTTCAGAAAAAATTTTGTTTTCTCAGTCTTTCTGTATCCTGCGATTCTTTTTTTTTTCTTACTCAAAAACTCATAGTAGAGAAGGCTAAACTTTCACCCAGTTATATCTGTCTATTTCCCATATCCACTCTGAGAAGACCAATCCATCGACCTTCATTTTATGGGTTTTAAAGCTAATCCACTGTGGCAGAGCTATCTTTAGTCACAAAAACAATCAGGCATACATGCACAGATATTTTAAAATAATTTCGGGTGGTCTTGGCCAACAGACACAGGAAAAAATGCTCATTGGCATCAGGGAAACACAAATCAAAACCACAATAAGATACCACCTCACACCTGTTAGAATGGCTAAAATTAAGTCAGGAAACAACAGATGTTGGCAAGGGATGAGAGAAAGGGGAACTCTCTTACACTGTTGGTGAGAATGCAATGTGGTACAGCCATTCTGGGAAACAGTATGGAGGTTCCTAAAATGTCAAAAAGTTAAAAATAGTGCAATAGACTCAGAAGTTGCATTATTGGGTATTTACCCAAAGGATACAAACAGTGATTCAAAGGAACACTTGCACCCCAATGTTTATAGCAGCAATGTCCACAATTGCCAAACTATGAAACGAGCTGAGATGTTCATCATCAGATGAATGGATAAAGAACACGTGATATATATATCTCAGTATCTATATAATGAAATATTGCTCAGACATCAAAAAAAATGAAATCTTACCATTTGGAATGACGTGGTTGGAAATAGAGGGTATTATGCTAAGTGAAATAAGTCAATCAGAGGAAGACAATTATCATATGATTTCACATATGTGTTGAATTTAAGAAATAAAATGGAGGATCATAGGGGGAAGAGAGGGAAAAATAAAATAAGGTGAAACCAGAGAGGGAGACAAACTATAAGAGGCTCTTAACTATAGGAAACAAACTGAGGGTTGCTGGAGGGAAAGTGGGGAAGGGGGAATGGGATAACTGGGTGATGGGCATTAAGAAGGGCACTTGATGTAAAGAGTTATATGCATTTGATGAAACACTAAATTGTACCTTTGAAACTAATAATAAACTAATAACAGTGAATGTCAACTACATTGAATTTAAATAAAAAAAATTAAACAACCTAAGATAAAGTAAGTACGTTAAAGCTTATTTTAGACATTTATTGGGTGGTTAAATTCAGAGGGGCTAGAATGGTCCTGTGAAGGAAGGAATTTGAAGTCTTTCTTTCTTTCTTTCTTTCTTTCTTTCTTTCTTTCTTTCTTTCTTTCTTTCTTTCTTTATCTCCCTGACTGTTTTTTCTTCAAAACAGCAAAGCATATGTCACTTTCTTTATTATCTGTTTATTCCTACCATCTGAGACATAGCAGAGGTTGTCTGCTATGTGTTGGGAAGGATGACTGACTGGCTCAGTTGGTAGAGCATGTGACTCTTGATTTTGAGGTTGTGAGATTGAGCCTCATGTTGGATGTAGAGATTACTTAAAAATGAAATATTAAAAAAAAAGTTAAGTTGAATGGGTGAACAAAGCATGCTGACACTCCACACCAAAACATTTGCCATTAGCACACCAACATATTCCCTTTCTCAAGAGAAATGTAAGTTAGAAGAAAGGACTATGTTGGCAGTTGAGATGTTGAATTCTGATCTGGGATTAGGACAATCTTGGTTTAGAAGATCCCAGGACTGATCACCTGGCTAAAGAGAGTGAATGAACTGACCATTACCCACATCCAAACAAGGAAGGGTGAGTTCAATATGAGAGGGGACAAGATACCTGGATTTGTGTATACCTGCACATTCAAATTAGCATACTCACACAGTCTTTTGTTTCATCCAGGGATGTCTGGCCACAAGAAGATTCTGCCTGTGTGTCTAGGACAGGTGGTCAAGGTCCCCTCCTGGTCCTGCCTACTCACACTGTCCAAACCCAGTGGCTAAATGGAACAAGGAGGGAATCCCTGAAAAGAGAATATTGAGACAACAAGAGGCCAAGGAGAATCTGGCAGATTAGCTTTTGGTGCAAAATGAGAGACAGGACTAGAGGAGAAAGGAGTTGGGGGAAAATGGAAGGGGAGGTGAACCATGAGAGACTATGGACTCTGAAAAACGATCTGAGGGTTTTGGCAGGGAGGGGGGTTGGAGGTCAGGGTACCAGGTGGTGAGTATTATAGAGGGCACGGATTGCATGGAGCACTGGGTGTGGTGCAAAAATAATGAATACTGTTATGTTGAAAATAAAAAATAAAGTTAAAAAAAAAAAAGGAGAGACAGGGCTTATTCACAACCCTTGAAGTCACGCAGGTATCCTGGGTGAATAGCTTAATCCTCTCCAGAGGAGTTGTAAAACAGGGTGAATGAGGCTATCACTCAAGACAATCAGTAAAAAAGAAGAGCATGTATTCTCTGTCGAAGCCAGATAAAAAAGAGATAGGAGTGAAAGGCGGAGTCCATCCCAATGACAGAATCAAAATTTCAGACTCTCTAAAAGGATTAAGTCCCACTAATTACCTTATCTGCTCTCACCTGGTGGACTGGCAAGAGACAAACACAGGACAATGGGTTCAGTGATGAAGCAGAAGTTAATCAATGAAGGAAATTATGGTTTCTGTAGTCTGTTAATCCATAGCCTAATAGGCAACTTCCATTGCTTTTACCACATATCTTGAAGGTTGGAACATCGTCTTGTCTACAAGTCCTGTTATACCCAAAGCCAATGAGAATGATTGTATTAAAATCCCCAATTCACCAAGAAACATGCCTTAAGGATTTTCCTGGGATTAAGTCTTTAAGCCTGAGTTCCTAAGAGCTATTGTAAACAGGGCAGTCCCTGGAGCAATTTGTGCTATTAACTTTTTAAAACATTTCTACAATAAGAGATACCCTGGGGGCATTTTTCATTCTACTTATATACTGAAATATCTGAATCTTATCTGGTAATCAGGTACTACTCTACTGTTTCTCAAACCAGTCTAAGGACCACTTGTGTCTCTAAATTGTTAGTATTTTTAAAATGGAGGTTTTAATAATGATGGTAACATAAAAGACAAAAGTACATTTTGCATCATTTGGTTGATGACTACCAAAATTACTGCTACCAAGGACTTCAGAACCCATGTGTGCAACTGTACTCAAAATGCTTTAATTAAAATCTTCAGCTAATGGAAATGGTGATGGGGTTGGGGCAAAGCTCTAAACTACAGATGGGTGATGCAGCTTAAGATATCAGGACTGTTTAAATGAAGGCTTTATTGTAGCTATTCAAATATAGAAGGGTGGTGTGAGAACAAAGTCAGCATATAACAAAGGGCCATGTAAAAAAGTCCTGAAGAGAATTCTTGGTTTCCTCAACCTCTCTTTTTGAGTCTCTCCCATCATCTACAGAATTGCTCAGGCCAAAGACTTAGGGATATTTCATTACTCACTTTTTAAATCTTGTATAAACTATCTACTCATATATCTAACCATCACCTCTGGCTCCCCATTGCTACAACCCTAGCTAAGACCAATATCTCTTTCCTGGGCTACTGCAATAAAACTCATTCTTATTGATTGTTTTTTTTTGTTTCCATACTTGTCCACTTATAATCCACTTCCGATACAATACTCAATGTGACCTTTAGAAGTATATTATCAAGATGGCTTTCTTTGAAAACTAAAATAAAATCAATTGCCTTTTCAGAACTTCCAAGCTTGCAATGGGTTGAATTGTAACCCCCAAAATATGTCCACTTGGAACCTCACAACATGATCATATTTGGTATAACGACCTTTGCCACTGTAGTTATATTCAAAATGAAATCATTCTGGAGTAGGGTGAATGCTAACCAGTGACATATGTCTTCTTAAGAAAATGGGAAGAAGGGGCACATGGGTTAAGACTTCTTTTTTTTTTTAATTTTTTATTTTTTATGAACATATATTTTTATCCCCAGGGGTACAGGTCTGTGAATCACCAGGTTTACACACTTCACAGCACTCACCAAAGCACATACCCTCCCCAATGTCCATAATCCCACCCCCTTCTCCCAAACCCCCTCTCCCCAGCAACCCTCAGTTTGTTTTGTGAGATCAAGAGTCACTTATGGTTTGTCTCTCTCCCAATCCCATCTTGTTTCATTGATTCTTCTCCTACCCACTTAAGCCCCCATGTTGCATCACCACTTCCTCATATCAGGGAGATCATATGATAGTTGTCTTTCTCTGCTTGACTTATTTCGCTAAGCATGATACGCTCTAGTTCCATCCATGTTGTCGCAAATGGCAAGATTTCATTTCTTTTGATGGCTTCTGCCTTCGGCTCAGGTCATGATCCCAGGGTCCTGGCATAGAGCCCTGCATTGGGCTCTCTGCTCAGCGGGGAGCCTGCTTCCCCCCCCTCCCCGCCCTGCATGCCTCTATGCCTACTTGTGATCTCTTTCTGTCAAATAAATAAATAAAATATTTAACAAAAGCGAAAAGAAACTTTTGGGACTCCATCAAAATCAAAAGCTTCTGCACAGTAAAGGAAACAGTCAAGAAAACAAAGAGGCAACCCACGGAATGGGAGAAGATATTTGCAAATGACAGTACAGACAAAAGGTTGATATCCAGGATCTATAATGAACTCCTTAAACTCAGCACACATGAAACAGGCAAACATATCAAACAATGGGCAGAAGATATGAACAGACACTTCTCCAATCAAAACATACAAATGGTTATCAGACACATGAAAAAATGTTCATCATCACTAGCCCTCAGGGAGATACAAATTAAAACCACATTGAGATAACACCTTACACCAGTTAGAATGGCCAAAATTAACAAAACAGGAAACAACATGTGTTGGAGAGGATGTGGAGAAAGGGGAACCCTCTTCCACTGTTGGTGGGAATGCAAGTTGGTGCAGCCTCTTTGGAGAAGAGTGTGGAGATTCCTCAAGAAATTAAAAAGAGAGCTTCCCTATGACCCTGCCATTGCACTACTGGGTATTTACCCCAAAGATACAGATTTCGTGAAAAGAAGGGCCATCTTCACCCCAATGTTTATAGCAGCAATGGCCACAGTTGCCAAACTATGGAAAGAACCAAGATGCCCTTTAACGGACGAATGGATAAGGAAGATGTGGTCCATATACACTATGGAGTATTATGCCTCCATCAGAAAAGACTAATACCCAACATTTGTAGCAACATGGATGGGACTGGAAGAGATTATGCTGAGTGAAATAAGTCAAGCAGAGAGAGTCAATTATCATATGGTTTCACTTATTTGTGGAGCATAACAAATAGCATGGTGGACATGGGGAGTTAGGAGAAGGGAGTTGGGGTAAATTGGAAGGGGAGGTGAATCATGAGAGACTATGGACTCTGAAAAACAATCTGAGGGGTTTGAAGTGGCAGGGGGATGGGAGGTTGGGGTACCAGGTGGTGGGTATTTTAGAGGGCACAGATTGCATGGAGCACTGGGTATGGTGAAAAAATAATGAATATTGTTTTTCTGAAAATAATTAATAAAAATTAATTAATAAAAAAAGAAGAAAAGAAAAGGGGAATATAGGGACACCTGGGTGGCTCAGTTGTTTGAGCATCTGACTCTTCGTTTTAGCTCAGGTCATGAGATCAAGCACTAAGTTGGGCTCCATGCTCAACAGGGAGTTTGCTTGAAATTCTCTCTCCCTCCCACTCTGCCCCTCTCTTTGCTTGTGTGCTCTCTCTCTCAAATAAATAAATAAATACTTAAAAAAAAAAAAGAAGTGGGACAGACACAGAGGGAGGGAAGGTCATATTAAGGCAGAGGCAGAGATTGGAATTATACTGCCACAAACTAGGGAACACTTCAGTGCCAAAAGCTTGAAGAAGCAAGGAAGGGTCCTCTCCCAGAGCCTTGGGAGGGAGCATAGTCTACAAGATGGAGCAAGTTAGACAAAACAAGACAAATACCATATGATTTTACCTATATGTGGAATTTAAGAAACAAAACAAATAAAATGAGAGAGAGACAGACTCATAAATACAGAGAAAAAACTAGTGATTGCCAAATGGAAGAGGGTAGGGGAGATGAAATTGGTGAAAGGGATAAAGAGGTACAAACATTCGGTTATAACATCACTAAGTCATGAAGTGTAAAGTACAGCATAGGAATCTAGCCAACAATACTATAATAACTGTCAGGTGGCAGATGATATCTACATTTATTGTGGTAAGCATTATGTAATGTATATAAATATCAAATCATTATGTTGTACACCTGAAACTAATATAATATTGTATGTCATCTATCCTTCAATTAAAAAATATAAATTATTTTATTTACATCATAGCCTCTCAAAAAATCTGTAGTACAAGATCAGTTTTTTGTTTCCTTGCATAAGATTATGTTGATACATATAATCTGAAAATAATACAACTCACAGCTGCCTAGTGAATCTATTATTGCATACATTTATTCTCCCATGCAGAGTCATTACGCACACAATGTATTCAATTCAGCAGGGACATCATGACACATAATGATGAGCAATGGATACCCAGAACAAACCAGGGACACTGAAGCTGGAGCAACCAGATCTCAGTGTGGCAAGCTTGATTTTCATCAAGATCTCCTCATTTTATCTGGCTCCTGCCATACTTCATCCATAATAACTTTGTTTATAGATGGTCATGAAGTCATAGCAGAACTCCAAGTTGAAATTTTTCTTGGTAAAAGAAAAAATTTTCTATATTCTTCTTGCTGTGTGAAAGGAGGGTTTGGCTATGGTCAGCAGCACTCTTCTATATGACAAGAATCCCTACAAGATGCTCCATGGAAGATGGGGTGTGACAATCAGGGGATATTTGTAAGTCTGGGAAATGAAGTACTAATGGTACATGTTTGTGACTTAGGACTTCTGCCATGAGAAAGAAACAATCATGCGGGGGAAATGGACAGAACTTTGATGGTCCCCAGCTATGTTTTTATATGGCTCACAGGCTCTGCAGCCAGGCATGGAAATTGGTAGTGTTTCTACATGCCAATGAAGAGTTGGGTCAATTCCACTTAATACTTGCAGGTAGAGATTTAGCTAAGGGTAAAGAACAACAGTGGATTTCCTTCCAAGGGAGTGGCAGTACACACACTGACCATCAGTGAGTAGCCACAAGCATTACCAGTAGTGCTTTTGCCAAAAAATTTTGGCAAGTTGTGAAAAAGGATAATGGGGCCATTTAATCCCACAGAATAAGTTACATCTTCTGGGATTGCTTCTCATATGTCAGCCATCCTTTTCCACTTTCCAAAAAGGAGAACTTAATGGATACTGGCACAATCAAACCTGCAGAAGAGGGAGGAGCATGTCTGAGGAGGGAACAGCTGTGATGTATTAGTGTCACAGATGTTTCTGATAAGAGAGTTATGATGTAGGCACATTGCTTCTTAATTCTCGTTCCTTCAACCCAACAATTGTTCTTGGAGAGAAGGAGTGTGTGATATGTGAAAATGTATGTTGGACTATGAGATCCCACACATTATTGTCTAAGCCAGTAGCTCCCCCATGTGTAGTTGAATTAACTATAGCAGTATTTTGGGACTCTACAGCAAAACAACATAACCCCTACAAACAAAACAAAATAAGAAAGAGGCTTCCATATCAGAGTTTTAAGGTAAAAATATAATTGATATTTTTCACATGAAATTATAGAATTTAGCATATTTTTTTCATTTATTTATTTTCAGCATAACAGTATCATTATTTTTTCACCACACCCAGTGCTCCATGCAATCCATGCCCTCTATAATACCCACCACCTGGTACCCCGACCTCCCACCCCCCCCACCACTTCAAACCCCTCACACTGTTTTTCAGAGTCCATAGTCTCTCATGATTCACCTCCCCTTCCAATTTACCCCAACCTCCTTCTCTCTAACTCCTCATGTCCTCCATGCTTTTTGTTATGCTCCACAAATAAGTGAAACCATATGATAATTGACTCTCTCTGCTTGACTTATTTCACTCAGCATAATCTCTTCCAGTCCCATCCATGTTGCTACAAAAGTTGGGTATATATGGACCACATCTTCCTTATCCATTCATCCGTTGAAGGGCATCTTGGTCCAGCATCTGTGGATGACTGTAGATGTTAGCATGGGATGAGGCTGACAACAAGCAATGGAGTTTAGAAGCAAAAGTACTATCTCTGGGTGAAAATGAATTAGTGACTTAGGAATGCAGTATAAATGAAGTTCCTCTTTGATGTATAAAAATATTAATATAATATGATATAAATATATAACTTACATTATATGTAATGCAGTAGCAAAAAAGCGGTTATGAGGCAAGCGAGCCATAACCACAGAGAAGAATCTTGGAACAACATGCAGGTGACAAACTTGAAAACATCCTTGATATACAAGCATTACCCTTATAGATGTATCAGCCTAGGGATAGTTCAGAGAGAAATCTGTTAAAAATGTCAAATCAGGGGGTGCCTAGGTAGCTCAGTGGGTTAAAACCTCTGCTTCAACTCGGGTCATGATCCCAAGGTCCTGGGATCGAGCCCCATATCGGGTTCTCACCTGTGCAGGGAACCTGCTTCCTCCCCTTTCTCTCTGCCTGCCTCTCTGCCCACTTGTGCTCTCTGTCTGTCAAATAAATAAATAAAATCTTTAAAAAAAATGTCGAATCAGTTTGGAATGTCTTCATTCTCAAAGCTGTATATCAATATAAAGATTCTTGCCTCTGAGAGGGTTTATCTTCCAAATACTTTCATAAATGCCTCCTTCACATCCTTGTTCGGGTTCATCATGGATGTTACAACTGAGTAGAACACAGAGATCACCTTATCCCCTTCACTTATGTTCTTGGAATTTGGACGCATGTAGGTAAATATTGTTGAGCCATAGAAGAAGACAACAACAGTGAGATGAGAACCCAAGTAGAAAAGACCTTGGGCCTCCCCTCTCCTAACTGTATCTGAATCACAGTGAATATAATATTCCAATAGGAGAAAAGGATGAGGGAAAGAGGACCAAGGAGAATTACCACACCTATTGCAAAGATGGCAATCTCAGCTTTGTAGGTTTCTTCTGAAGCCAACTTCAGGAGTGCAGGAGGTTCACAAAAATAATGATTAATTATGTTCTGTCCGTGGTATGACAGACATAAAGTAAATGTTGTGTCTACCAGAGATACAAATGCTCCAGTGGCCCAGGACCCTATGCTCAGCTGTATACACACCCTCTGGGTCATGAGCATGGAGTAGTGAAGGGGCTTACAGACAGCCACATAGCAGTCATAGGACATCACTGCTAGGAGGGAACTTTCTGTACACCCAGCTACTAGGAAAAAAATCATCTGAATTGAACAGCCAGCAAAGGAAATGGTTTTTCTCATTACTAGCAAATGGAATAACATCTGGGGGATGATTGTTGTAGAGAAACGGAGATCAGTAAATGACAAATTTTTAAGGAAGAAGTACATTGGTGTTTGAAGTCGAGAGTCGGTATGAATTAGCATTATGATGAGAAGATTTCCCAACAGAGTTATCAGGTAGATGATGAGAAACACCACAAACAGGAGGATCTGTATCTGCCGATCTGAAGAAAGGCCCAGCAAGATAAATTCAGTCACATAGGTTTGGTTTTCTGTGCCCATTGATGTTTATTTCTACCTAAACATTAGCATAACTAGGGCAATAAGAAGTTGACTATAATGGAAAATCAAATCTTGAAAGCAAAGATCTCATTGCAAGAACAAAAGTATTTGATTGAAAACATTCTTGGAAGCATTTAAGACATTTGATTTTTTAAAAATTCCATACCTAATTCTTTTTTTTTTAATGATTATTATTTTTTTAATTTTCAGCATAACAGTATTCATTATTTTTGCATTACACCCAGTGCTCCATGCAATCTGTGCCCTCTATAATACCCACCACCTGGTACCCCGACCTCCCACCCCCTGCCCCTTCAAACCCCTCAGATTGTTTTTCAGAGTCCATAGTCTCTCTCTCATGATTCACCTCCCCTTCCAATTTCCCCCAACTCCCTTCTCTAATTCTTACTGAAACTATTTGAAAAAGGATGCCAACATATTATATGGATTTGAGAAAACACGACGAGTTCAGCCTTTAGTAGAAAGCCCAGGTTTTTCTTTTTCCTAGTTTATTTTCTCAGTCAGCAGATTTTGACTTTCATCAAGGAGCAGAAGCAATAATTATCTTTTCCTTTCTGTTTCCAAGGGATCCTTTGTCATCCTTCTTAGTAGGAAGGGAATTTTAAGAAACCATTTAGATCATGTTATAATCCATAGTCCTAGTACTTTTTAAAATTCTTTTTTTAAAATAATTTCCTTCAAGAGCTGTTATTTTTTTTAAATTAAATTTATTTATTTTCAGCATAACAGTATTTATTATTTTTTTCACCACACCCAGTGCTCCATGCAATCCATGCCCTCTATAATACCCACCACCTGGTTCCCCCAACCTCCCACCCCCCACCCCCCCGCCACTTCTACTGTGTCAGAAAATCAAGGCTTGATGGCAATGTGGAAGACTAGGGCATAATGGGCCCACATCATTACTGAGCCAAGATGTTGGAGACAAGACCAGACTTGGGTAACACCACACACTATGGAACAAAGGACAACCCTTTGTGGAGATAAAATGGCACCACAATAGCTGTCTGCGCAATGGCAGTCTCTTTTCTGGTGCGACTAGTGTTTGAGCTCATTCATGCTGCTGTTTGTTTTATAATATCCAATGAGTTGTGTAGGTGCATCAGTAGGAAATCAGGTTCTGGTCCAATGCTTTGTAGTCAGGCAGAGATATTATTCAGTTTATATATTACTGTATATCAGGAATAAGCAAAGAATAACATGGCTGGGTATAAGCTAATAGAAAAGGAAATTAGAGAATGTAGCTGGGGACATGGGCAAATGATTGGCACTTGTGGCTGGAGTCTTCTATCCTTGAGAAGGGTTATGGTCAAATAATCTTCAACAAAGCAGGAAAAAAATATCTGGTGGAAAAAAGAGAGTCTCTTCAATAAATGGTGCTGGGAAAATTGTACAGCTATATATAGAAGAATGAAACTTAACCATTCTCTCATACCATACATAGAGATAAACTCAAAATGGATGAAAGACCTCAATGTGAGGCATGGATCTATCAAAATCTGAGAGGAGAACATAAGCAGTAACCTCTTTGATATTGGCCACAGAAACATCTTTCAAGACACATCTCCAAAGGCAAAGGAAACAAGAGTGAAAATGAGCTTTTGGGACTTCATCAAGATCAAAAGCTTCTGCACAGAAAAGGTAACAGTCAAAAAAACAAAGAGGAAATCCGTGGAATGGGAGAGAATATTCGCAAATGACATTACAGAAAAAGGGCTGATATCCAACATCTATAAAGAACCCCTCAAACTCAACACCCAAAAAACAGATAATCATGTTAAAAATGGGTAGAATACATAAACAAATACATCAGAAAAGACACATAGACAAGTGGAACAGAGTAGAGATCCCAGATATGGACCCTCAACTCTATGGTCAAATAATCTTCAACAAAACAAGAAAAAATATACAGTGGAAAAAAGACAGTCTCTTCAATAAATGGTGCTGGTAAAATGGGACAGCTATGTGTAGAAGAATGAAACGCAACCATTCTCTTACACTGTACACAAAGATAAGCTCAAAATGGATAAAATACCTCAATGTGAGACAGGAATCCATCAGAATCCTGGAGGAGAACATAGGCAGTAACCTCTTCCATATCAGCCACGGCAACTTCTTTCAAGATATGAAAGGTATTTCAAGATTTCCAAAGGCAAAGGAAACAAAAGTGAAAATGAGCTTTTGGGACTTCATCAATATCAAAAGCTTCTGCACAACAAAGGAAACAGTCAACAAAACAAAGAGGCAACCCACAGAATGGGAGAAGATATTTGCAAATGACAGTACAGACAAAAGGTTGATATCCAGGATCTATCAAACTCAACACACACAAAACAGACAATCATATCAAAAAATGGGCAGAAGATATGAAAAGACACTTCTCCAATGAAGACATACAAATGGCTATCAGACACATGAAAAAATGTTCATCATCACTAGCCATCAGGGTGATTCAAATTAAAACCACATTGAGATATCATCTTACACCAGTTAGAATGGCCAAAATTAGCAAGACAGGAAACAACGTGTGTTGGAGAGGATGTGGAGAAAGGGGAACCCTCTTCCACTGTTGGTGGGAATGCAAGTGGGTGCAGCCAATTTGGAAAACAGTGTGGAGATTCCTTAAGAAATTAAATTAAATTTAATTTCCTCAAGAAATTAAAAAATTAAAAATAGAGCTTCCCTATGACCCTGCAATTGCACTACTGGGTATTTACCCCAAAGATACAGATGCCGTGAAAAGAAGGGCCATCTGTACCCGAATGTTTATAGCAGCAACGGCCACGGTCGCCAAACCAAGATGTCCTTGAACAGACGAATGGATAAGGAAGATGTGGTCCATATACACTATGGAGTATTATGCCTCCATCAGAAAGGATGAATACCCAACTTTTGTAGCAACATGGACGGGACTGGAAGAGATTATGCTGAGTGAATTAAGTCAAGCAGAGTCAATTATCATATGGTTTCACTTATTTGTGGTGCATCACAAATAGCATGGAGGATATGGGGAGTTAGAATGGAGAAGGGAGTTGGGGGAAATTGGAAGGGAGGTGAACCATGAGAGACTATGGACTCTGAAAAGCAATCTGAGGGTTATGAAGGGGCAGGGGGTGGGAGGTCAGGGTACCAGGTGGTGAGTATTAGAGAGGGCATGGATTGCATGGAGCACTGGGTGTGGTGCAAAAATAATGAATACTGTGATCCTGAAAACAAATAAAAAATAAATTTAAAACAAACAAAGAAACAAACAAAAAAAATAAAATCTTTGTTAATTCAAAAAAAATAATAAAAAATAAAATTATATTGCTGAACAACAACAAGAAATATATACTTATGCATATGTCTCCTCAGGGTAGGGAAACAGAAGCAAAAATAATCTACTGGTATTGTACCAAAATAAAAAGCTTCTGTACCATGGCAGAAACCATCAACAAAACAAAAGGCATCCTAGTGAATGGGAGACAATACCTGCAAATGATATATTCAGCAGGGGGGTTAATATAAAAGATATATAAAGAACTTATACAGCTCAATACCAACCCCCCCCCCCCCCACACACACAACCAAACAACCCTCTGATTAAAAAATGGACCAAGGACATGAAGAGACAATTTTTCATATATACTTTAGTTGTGATTTGAGAGGAGCTGTGGTGGACACTTCCATTCATATTTAGGAAACATTGATTGGGTTCAATCCCATGCAATTATCCTGCTAGAAGCTAGAAATGTGATTGAGAACAAAAAAGGCCTAGTTCCTGCCCTTCTGGACTTATATGTTAGTGTACTATGCTACCAGATTATCCCAGAGATCAGAAGGAAAAAGAAATTATTCATGTTAATATAGAACAGACAAAGCTTAGAAGGAGGAATATGGGATTTTAGTGAGTTTAAAACAAACTGAGTAACATGATATAATAAGTACTATTGGATTTTATAAAGATGAGTTTGGAGATCTTGAGACAAAGTATGTCAGTTCAGCTCAGGTACGGTACTTGGCAGGAGGTGAGTAAATGTGCTGAGGAATATAATGAAGAAGTGAAGTGTGCCACAAAGTGTGCCATGAAGTGAAGTCTGAGCCGTAAAAACACCCACACTTAGTGGAGTAGGATCTCTTTCCTTTCAGATTACCCAGAATGGAAAGGATTTTTGTCAACCTGAGTATCGCCTATTGGAAATGTTGACTGGCTCCATCAACGGAAACAATCTGGGTCTCCACACCACCCCATACAGGAGAACAGTTAAAGACAACTCCCCAAAGAAGAAATATGCACTAAACTGTTAATAAGTGAGAAATACAATTTTATTGGGTTATGCTATTATTATTTTTGGGTTCTCTGATTAGGTTATGATACTGTTATTTCTGGGTTCTCTAATGTAGCAGGTGGCAAGTGTTATCTTCACGTATAATGAATGAGCAGTTGAGAGTAGAAGAAGACCCAGTTAATATAAATGCTTTTTGAAAAAGTTTATGGCAAAAGTGCAGGGGACTTTGAGATACAGTCCATAAAGGAGAGAAAAACCAAATTATTGACTTTCTCTGCTTGACTTATTTCACTCAGCATAATCTCTTCCAGTCCCATCCATGTTGCTACAAAAGGTGGGCATTCGTCCTTTCTGATGGAGGTATAATACTCCATAGTGTATATGGACCACATCTTCCTTATCCATTCATCCTTTGAAGGGCATCTTGGTTCTTTCCACAGTATGGCGACTGTGGCCATTGTTGCTATAAACATTGGGGTACAGATGGCCCTTCTTTTCACGACATCTGTATCTTTGGGGTAAATACCCAGTAGTGCAATTGCAAGGTCATAGGGAAGCTCTCTTTTTAATTTCTTGAGGAATCTCCACACTCTTCTCCAAAGTAGCTGCACCAACTTGCATTCCCACCAACAGTGGAAGAGGGTTTCCCTTTCTTCACATCCTCTCCAACACATGTTTTTTCCTGTCTTGCTAATTTTGGCCATTCTAACTGGTGTAAGGTGGTATCTCAATGGGGTTTTAATTTGAATCTCCCTGATGGCCAGTGATGATGAACATTTTTTCATGTGCCTGATAGCCATTTGTATGTCTTCATTGGAGAAGTGTCTGTTCATATCTTCTGCCCAAATAGCATGGAGGACAAGGGGAGATGGAGAGGAGAAGGGAGTTGAGGGAAATTGGAAGGGGAGGTGAACCGTGAGAGACTATGGACTCTGAAAAACAATCTGAGAGGTTAGAAGGGGCGGGGGGTGGGAGGTTAGGGGAACCAGGTGGTGGGTATTGGAGAGGGCACAGATTGCATGGAGCACTGGATGTGGTGCAAAAACAATGAATACTGTTATGCTGAAAAAAAAAATAAATTAATTAAAAAAAATACAGTGCAAAAACCAACCAAACAAACAAAAACACCCCCAAATTATTATTTGTTTGTTTTAATAGGGAAATATTTATCATATTTGGAAGCTGAATGAAGTTAGAGGGAGAGCTTATAACATAAGAAAAACATGTAAATGACAGAACAAGTAGGACAGGGAATGAACCTGAGGATTTAGAATTTTGGTAATAACTACAAGGCCAACTCCTCCACCGAATACACTCTGGGAGTATCCTACAGCTGACACGAAACCCACATTAACTTCCGGGGCAGAGCCTTCACCATGAAACGGACCCTTGTTTCCTAGTCAGCAATTTAGAAATGGGCCATTAGTGCCTCCTGAGGATAGGGTAGAACTCTGGAGCATCTGTGCTCAGATGCCAGGCCAGGAATCATACCCAACAGGACTCATTAACATCCTGTTTTGTGGACCATCATTTCCAGGGGGAGGCCCTTTCAGCTGAGATGAGAAGTCCCTGGGAATGGTAGGCATGGAATAAAGCAGAGAGGGTGGAGTCATGGGATATGGAGCCAGAACAGCCTCCCGAAAGACAGGGCCCTGGTTCACTGTTCTCCCCAGGGAGAGTGAGGCTAGGCATGGCAGGGCCTCCCTTGGGCAGCTCTTCCAATATGTACTTCTTCCAGATGCCAGGCCAGGAATCATACCCAACAGGACTCATTAACATCCTGTTTTGTGGACCAGCATTTCCAGGGGAGGCCCTTTCAGCTGAGATGAGAAGTCCCTGGGAATGGTAGGCATGGAATAAAGCAGAGAGGGTGGAGTCATGGGATATGGAACCAGAACAGCCTCCCGAAGGACAGGGCCCTGGTTCACTGTTCTCCCCAGGGAGAGTGAGGCTAGGCATGGCAGGGCCTCCCTTGAGCAGCTCTTCCAATATGTACTTCCCCTAGGTTCCTGCTGCTTTCCTCTTTGCTCCCAGACCTTAACAAGAGTAAATGACAGTCTGAGCATCTGGACCCAAGAACTCAGTCTCACACCTTCTCCAGAGCTGGATGCTGGATAGGTTCTCGACCTGGAGACCTGGGTGATAGAAGAAGCACCTGCTAATTCTCCACAGGTGTGAGAACAGGAAATCCATCTCTGAAGTAAGAGCTTCACAAAAACTACCCAAGACTATTAGCCCTCTGTCTCTATTACATCTCTGTGAGGAATAGAGGACCAGAAGAAATGGCCCTGACATCTATGTTGGTCAGACTCCTCAGACTCTTAACCCAACTTGGCAAAATTTGAATCAGCTGGACACTCTTATAAAAGCTTACTCTTTCTGCATTTCCACAGGAAAATCCTTGATTCTCAAACAACCCCTGAGGCAGGTTGCATGGTTTGGCAGCTTGGCTTCTCACTAACTGAGGTAAAGCCTTTATCTCTCTTTCAGGGAAGTGTGAAGCCTCTAGATATGTTGATTTTTGAAACAGAGCCCAAAGCAGACCCTAAGAGCTTAAGCTATACTGTCTTCCAGATTCTCTAGTGCTTTGGGCTCTGTACCCCATCCTAATGACCTCTATTCCTGGTTTCCTAAACATGAAAAATCCATAAAAATGAAAAAAGAGTCTGTGCAACATCCCAGGTCTGAGTGACCACTTCCTGGTGGAAGTATCAATACCTGTCCATACAGCCCAGGCTTTGCTGGCCTCTGATATGGGATTTTTGCACCTATCTGGTAATAAATGTCTCCAAATCAAAGGGCCATCTAAGAGCCAATAATATGCCTGTCATATGCTTTAATGCTTTCCAGAACAGGAATTCATCCTGTCTATCCTGTGGCCATTTAATCCAATGTAGACACTCTGGCCCTGCAGGAGGGAGATTGGGGATCTCAGTCAGGTGTAATAGAGTGCAGATAGAATTATTGAGCCTGATTACAACATACAACACATGCTCTTTTGTTGCCAGCAGCTTTCACCTTTTCTCCTAAACACAAACACTGTGATCTTTTTGGGCAGGGCCTCATTAGTTATCAGATCTTTGAGTTCTCCCAGGCTCCCATGTTTGCATAACCAGTAAAGAACACCTATGTTGTAACTGATCTTAAAGGTTTAGCCCATAAAGGTAATACCATGTCAAAAACTCCATCCCCTAGTCTTAGAGAGTATGGAATCCCTTCTCCCTCAAACACATGGAGAGTATGGAGCTGATCCAGGGAAGTGACTAAGGTGGATGTATTTTAGCTCTTTCTATGAGACTTACAACTATAGCCTTGAGTACTACAAACAAACGTGGACAAAAGTTATATGGAAAATGTAGGGGAAGTGCTTTGTTGAGATCACACATCTGTACCAGCTTTATATTCAGAACAGGTCATTAGGACAGTAACCGGGTATTTAAATCATTAGACACACAGTATACTAAAAACAGGTACAAAAACAACCTAGGGTTTGGGTTCCAGGATATTGATTTCTAGAGAGAGGTGATTTAATTGTGGAAAGACACATGTCAAGTTTTGATGTCCTGAATAAGATTTTCATGTAGTGACATGTTAATGTTTAGCTACTGTGATGTCTGCTCTCCATTCAGATGGATCTTTCTTCAAGGTACAATTAAAAGTGTCAGAAACTGAGAAGTTAATAGGTAAAGTCCATTTCCAGTAGGAAAAACATTGCCTCATTGGATTCATGTTGGCCATCATCAGGAGCCTATGATGTTACAAACTAGGGACCACCTTAGCAAAAATTCACTGAGAATGTATTTGATTCTAGGAAACTAAAGAAACAACACAGAATGGAGCACTGGAACTCCACCTTGGGAAGTGGCTTTATATTGATGGGGATTCTGAATGACAGTGGGTCTCCTGAACTGCTCTGTGCCACAATCACAGTCCTGTACATGTTGGCCCTGACCAGCAATGGCCTGCTGCTCTTGGTCATTACAGTGGATTCCCGGCTCCACGTGCCCATGTACTTCCTGCTCAGGCAGCTCTCACTCATGGATCTCCTCTTTACATCTGTTGTCACTCCCAAGGCTGTCATGGATTTTCTGCTCAATGAAAACACCATCTCTTTTGTGGGCTGTGCCCTTCAGATGTTTCTGGCATTGATGTTGGGTGGTGCAGAGGATCTGCTACTGGCCTTCATGGCCTATGACAGATATGTGGCCATTTGTCATCCTCTGAACTACATGGTCTTCATGAGGCCAAAGGTCTGCTGGTTCATGGTGGCCACAGCCTGGGTACTGGCATCCATAAGTGCCTTTGTTTATACTGTGTATACCATGCACTATCCCTTCTGCATGTCCCGGAAGATCAGGCACCTGCTCTGTGAGATCCCACCTTTGCTGAAGTTGGCCTGTGCAGATACCTCTAGATATGAACTGTTTGTGTATGTGATGAGTGTAACCTTCCTGATACCCCCTCTTTTTACTATCATTTCCTCTTATGCACTAATCCTGTGTACTGTATTTCGGGTGCCTTCAAGTGAGGGGAAGCAGAAAGCCCTAGTCACCTGCTCTTCCCACCTGATGGTGGTTGGGATGTTCTACGGAGCTGCCACATTTATGTATGTCCTTCCCAGTTCACTCCATAGCCCTAAGCAAGACAACATCATCTCTCTTTTCTACACAGTTGTCACTCCAGCCCTGAACCCCCTTATCTACTGTCTGAGGAATAAGGATGTTATGAGAGCCTTGAAAAGAGTCCTGGGAAAATACATGCTGTGACACAGTCCAGCATCTAGGGAGAGCTTCTGGCTGTCCCTCAGAGTTCATTTCTCTTCAAAGATTTCTGCTAATGTCCCATGGTAAAAACACCGTAATGCAATGGCTACATTTTAATAGTTAAATGAAGGAATGTAATTTGTTTTTTTAATTCTTTTTTATTTTCAGCATAACAGTATTCATTATTTTTGCACCACACCTATGGATCTATGCAATCCGTGCCCACTATAATACCCACCACCTGCTACCATGACCTCCCATCCCCCGCCCCTTCAAAACCCTCAGATTGTTTTTCAGAGTCCATAGTCTCTCATGGCTCACCTTCCCTTCCAATTTCCCCGAACTCCCTTCTCTCTATCTCCCCATGTCCTCCATGCTATTTGTTATGCTCCATAAATAAGTGAAACCATATAATTGACTCTCTCTGCTTGACTTATTTCACTCAGCATAATCTCTTCCAGTCTCGTCCATGTTACTACAAAAGTTGGGTATTCATCCTTTCTGATGGACGCATAATATTCCATAGTGTATATGGACCTTATCCATTTGTCCGTTGAAGGGCATCTTGGTTCTTTCCACAGTTTGGCGACTGTAGCCATTGCTGCTATAAACATTGGGGTACACTGGCCCTTCTTTTCACTACATCTGTATCTTTGGGGTAAATACCCAGCAGTGCAATTTCAGGGTCATAGGGAAGATCTCTTTTTAATTTCTTGAGGAATCTCCACACTGTTCTCCAATAGGCTGCATCAACTTGGAAGAGGGTTCCCCCTTCTCCACATCCCCTCCAACACATGTTGTTTCCTGTCTTGCTAATTTTGGCCATTGTAACTGGTGTAAGGTGATATCTCAATGTGGTTTTAATTTGAATCCCTCTGATGGCTAGTGATGATGAACATTTTTTCATGTGTCTGATAGCCATTTGTATGTCTTCATGGGAGAAGTGTCTGTTTCTATGTTCTGCCCATTTTTTGATATGATTGTCTGTTTTGTGTGTGTTGAGTTTGAGGAGTTCATTATGGATCCTGGATATCAACCTTTTGTCTGTACTGTCATTTGCAAATATCTTCTCCCATTCCGTGGGTTGCCTCTTTTTTTTTTCTTGACTGTTTCCTTTCCTGTGTAGAAGCTTTTGCTTTTGATGAAGTCCAAAAAGTTCATCTTCTCTTTTGTTTCCTTTGCCTATGGAGACATATCTTCAAAGAAGTTGCTGTGGCTGATATTGAAGAGATTACTGCCTATGTTCTCCTCTTGGATTCTGATGGATTCCTGTCTCACATTGAGGTCTTTTATCCATTTTGAGTTTATCTTTGTGTACAGTGTAAGAGAATGGCAAATAATCCTAAAATTTGTATGGGATCAGAAGAGACCCTGAATCACTAAGGAAATGTTGAAAAACAAAAATAGAACTGAGGGCATCACCTTACCTGATTTCAAGCTTTATTACAAAGCTGTGATCACCAAGACAGCATGGTACTGGCATCAAAACAGACACATAGACCAGTGGAACAGAGTAGAGAGCCCTGATATGGACCCTCAACTCTCTGGTCAAATAATCTTCGACAAAACAGGAAAAAATATACAGTGGAAAAAAGACAGTCTCTTCAATATATCATGCTGGGAAAACTGGGAAGCTATATGTAGAAGAATGAATGTAATTTCACTTGTCAAATGAATTAATGTGTCTGTATTTTTACCATTTTATTTTATTTTTTGAAGTACAGTTGACATAGAATCTTACATTAGTTTCAGGTATGCAGCATAGTGATTTTTCTAGGTCCTTATTTTATGGGACGGTCACCACAAAATATAGCTACCATCTATTATTATACAACACTATTACAGTGTTACGGACTACTATGCCCTTTATCCCCACTGTACCTTTCATCCTGGTGACTTATTTATTCTATAACTGAAGTCTGTATCTCTCACTGCTCTTTAACCATTTCACCATCATTCAACCACCCCCTCCCTCAATGCTCTGTCAACCACCAGTTTACTCTCTGTATTTATGGTTTGCTTTTGTTGTCTCTTTATTCTTTTCTTTTGTTTAAAATTCCACATGTAGGTGAAAGCATATGGTATTTGTCTTTCTCTGACTTATTTCACTTAGGTTATACCCTCAAGGTCCATCCATATTGCCATAAATGGCAAGATTTCATACCTTTTTATGGCTGATTAATATTCCACTATATTTATAATGAAATTATATATATATATATATATATACACACACACACACACACACACACAACACACACACACACACACACACACGCCACAATCAGCAGGTACTTGGGTTGCTTTCATTATCTTGGCTATTGTAAATAATGCAGGAATTAACACAGATATGTTTATATCTTTATGAATTAGTGTTTTCATTTTCTTTGGATAAGTATCCTTTCGTAGAACTACTGAATCATATATTATTTCTGTTTCAATTTTTTGAGGAATCTTCATACTGTTTCCACCGTGGCTGCACCAATTTACATTCTCACCAACATTGCACAAAGTTTTCTTTTTCTCCACATTGACACCAGCACTTATTTCTTCTCTTTCTGATCCTGGCCATTCTGATGTGTTTAAAGTGATATTTCATTATCAAATGCTATTAAATCTTTTTTCCATCAGGTAATTTATTTAAAAAAAAATAGTCACAGTCTATTTAAACGTTGCTGTCCATTTTCCCATGTAGCTAATGAGTTAAATGAGCCCAGGTACTTTTACCAGTTTTGGACTGACAAACCTCTGACTGGTGAGTCCATACTAGACCAACATATGAACCAAAAAAAAGAAAGTTTCAAGTGGGAAGCCTAAGCAAACCCCACATCAGGGGAGCAGACCTTGAGATTTGCACAAATTTTAGACCAGCTGACCTTGTTAAATGATCATGTAGTCAGTCTAATTAACTACTAGTAGTTTATATGCATTTCTGTCATGTTCTCTCCTTTTTCCAAATAGTCTTTATAGAAAATGTCTGAGTCCTCTAACAGGTGTCATTGTTTGTCTTTTTAAAAAAATTAACATATAATATATTCTTTGCTCCAGGGGTACCGGTCTGTGATTCCTCAGTTTTACACAACTCACAACATTCATCATAGCACGTACCCTCCCCAGTGTCCATCTCTCAGCCACCCCACCCTCTCACCCCCCGCTCCAGCAACTCCCTGTTTGTTTCCTGAAATTAAGAGTCTCTCATGGTTTGTCTCCCTCTCTGCTTTCCTTTTGTTTCATTTTTCCCTCCATTCCCCTATGATCCTCTGTCTTGTTTATCAAATTCCTTATATCAGTGAGATCATATGATAATTGTCCCTCTCTGATTGACTTATTTCACTTAGCATAATACCCTCTACTTCCACCCACATTGTCGCAAATGGCAAGATTTATTATGTTTGATGGCTGCATAATATCCCGTTGTATATACCACATCTTCTTTATCCATTCATTTGTTGATGGATATCTAGGCTCTTTCCATAGTTAAGCTATTGTGGACATTGCAGCTATAAATATTCTGGTGCCAGTGCCCCTTCAGATCACTAGGTTCAAACCTTTATGGTTAAATACCCAGTAGTTCAATTGCTGCATCATAGGGTAGCTCCATTTTCAACTTTTTGAGGAACCTTCATATTGCTTTTCAGAGTGGCTGTACCAGCTTGCATTCACACCAACAGTGTGGGAGGGTTCCCCTTTCTTTGATCCTTGACAATACCTGTCATTTCCTGACTTGTTAATTTTAGCCATTCTGACTGGTGTGAGGTGGTATCTCATTGTGGTTTTGATTTGTATTTCTCTGATGCTGAGTGATGTGGAGCACTTTTTCATGTGTCTGTTGGCCATCTGGATGTCTTCTTTGCAGAAATGTCTGTTCATGCCCTCTGCCCATTTCTTGACTGGGTTAATTGGCCTTTGGGAGTTGAATTTGATCAGTTCTTTATAGATTTTGGACACTAGCCCTTTATCTGATATGTCATTTGCAAATATCTTCTCCCATTCTGTCCGTTGTCTTTTGTTTTCATTGACTGTTTCCTTTGCTGTGCAAAAGCTTTTGATCTTGATGAAGTCCCAATAGTTCATTTGCCTTTGGCGATGTTTCTAGGAAGAAGTTGCTGCAGCTGAGGTTGAAGAGGTTGCTGCCTGAGTTCTCCTTGAGGATTTTGATGGATTCCGGTCTCACATTAAGGTCTTTCATCCATTTTGTGTCTATTTTTATGTGTGTTATAAGAAAATAGTCCAGTTTCATTCTTCTGCATGTGGCTGTCCAATTTTCCCAACACCATTTGTCAAAGAGGCTGTCTTTTTTCCAATACACAATCTTTCCTGCTTTGTCAAAGATTAGCTGACCATAGAGTTGAGGGTCCATTTCTGGGCTATCTATTCTGTTCCATTGATCTATGCGTCTGTTTCTGTGCCAGTACCATACTGCCTTGTTGATGACAGCTTTGTAATAGAGCTTGAATTCAGGAATTGTGATGCTGCCAACTTTGGCTTTCTTTCTCAACATTCCTCTGGCTATTTGGGGTCTTTTCTGGTTCCATATAAATTTTAGGATCATTTGTTCCATTTCATTGAAAAAAGTTGATGGTATTTTTTTTTATAATTAAATTTATTTATTTTCAGCATAACAGTATTCATTATTTTTGCACCACACCCAGTGCTCCATGCAATCCGTGCCCTCTATAATACCCACCACCTTGTACCCCAACCTCCCACACCCCCACCACTTCATTCCCCTCAGATTGTTTTTCAGAGTCATAGTCTCTCATGGTTCAACTCCACTTCCAATTTCCCCCAACTCCCTTCTCCTCTCCAATTCCCCATGTCCTCCATGATATTTGTTATGCTCCACAAGTAAGTGAAACCATATGATAATTGACTCTCTGCTTGACTTATTTCACTCAGCATAATCTTTTCCAGTCCCACCCATGTTGCTACAAAAGTTGGATATTCATCCTTTCTGATGGAGGCATAATACTTCATAGTGTATATGGACCACATTTTCCTTATCCATTCATCTGTTGAAGGGCAGAAAGATTCCCTTCTTCTTCTTTTTTTTTTTTTTTAATAAACATATATTTTTATCCTCAGGGTAACAGGTCTGTGAATCACCAGGTTTACACACTTCACAACACTCACCAAAACACATACCCTCCCCAATGTCCATAATCCCACCCCCCCTTCTACCAACCCCCCTCCCCCAGCAACCCTCAGTTTGTTTTGTGAGATTAAGAGTCACTTATGGTTTGTCTCCCTCCCAATCCCATCTTGTTTCATTTATTCTTCTCCTACCCACTTAAGCCCCCATGTTGCATCACCACTTCCTCATATCAGGGAGATCATATGATAGTTGTCTTTCTCTGCTTGACTTATTTCGCTAAGCATGATACGCTCTAGTTCCATCCATGTTGTCGCAAATGGCAAGATTTTATTTCTTTTGATGGCTGCATAGTATTCCATTGTGTATATATACCACATCTTCTTGATCCATTCATCTGTTGATGGACATCTAGGTTCTTTCCATAGTTTGGCTATTGTGGACATTGCTGCTATAAACATTCGGGTGCACGTGCCCCTTTGGATCACTACGTTTGTATCTTTAGGGTAAATACCCAATAGTGCAATTGCTGGGTCATAGGGCAGTTCTATTTTCAACATTTTGAGGAACCTCCATGCTGTTTTCCAGAGTGGCTGCACCAGCTTGCATTCCCACCAACAGTGTAGGAGGGTTCCCCTTTCTCCGCATCCTCGCCAGCATCTGTCATTTCCTGACTTGTTGATTTTAGCCATTCTGACTGGTGTGAGGTGATATCTCATTGTGGTTTTGATTTGTATTTCCCTGATGCCGAGTGATATGGAGCACTTTTTCATGTGTCTGTTGGCCATCTGGATGTCTTCTTTGCAGAAATGTCTGTTCATGTCCTCTGCCCATTTATTGACTGGGTTAATTGTTCTTTGGGTGTTGAGTTTGCTAAGTTCTTTATAGATTCTGGACACTAGTCCTTTATCTGATATATCATTTGCAAATATCTTCTCCCATTCTGTCAGTTGTCTTTTGATTTTGTTAACTGTTTCCTTTGCTGTGCAAAAGCTTTTGATCTTGATGAAATCCCAATAGTTCATTTTTGCCCTTGCTTCTCTTGCCTTTGGCGTTGTTCCTAGGAAGATGTTGCTGCGGCTGAGGTCGAAGAGGTTGCTGCCTGTGTTCTCCTCAAGGATTTTGATGGATTCCCTTCGCACATTGAGGTCCTTCAACCATTTTGAGTCTATTTTTGTGTGTGGTGTAAGGAAATGGTCCAATTTTATTTTTCTGCATGTGGCTGTCCAATTTTCCCAGCACCATTTATTGAAGAGGCTGTCTTTTTTCCATTGGACATTCTTTCCTGCTTTGTCAAAGATGAGTTGACTGTAGAGTTGAGGGTCTATTTCTGGGCTCTCTATTCTGTTCCATTGATCTATGTGCCTGTTTTTGTGCCAGTACCATGCTGTCTTGATGATGACAGCTTTGTAATAGAGCTTGAAGTCCGGAATTGTGATGCCAACAACATTGGCTTTCTTTTTCAATATCCCTTTGGCTATTCGAGGTCTTTTCTGGTTCCATATAAATTTTAGAATTATTTGTTCCATTTCTTTGAAAAAGATGGATGGTACTTTGATAGGAATTGCATTAAGTGTGTAGATTGCTTTAGGTAGCATAGACATTTTCACAATATTTATTCTTCCAATCCAGGAGCATGGAACATTTTTTCCATTTCTTTGTGTCTTCCTCAATTTCCTTCATGAGTACTCTATAGTTTTCTGTGTACAGATTCTTTGTCCCTTTGGTTACATTTATTTCTAGGTATCTTATGATTTTGTGTGTAATTGTTAATGGGATCAACTGACTCCTTAATTTCTCTTTCTTCTGTCTTGTTGTTGATGCATAGAAATGCAACTGATTTCTGTGCATTGATTTTATATCCTGACAATTTATTGAATTCCTGTATGAGTTCTAGCAGTTTTAGAGTTCTAGCAGTCTTTTGGGTTTTTGACCTAAAGTATCAAATCATCTGGAAAGAGTGAGAATTTGACTTCTTCTTTGCCAGTTTGGATGGCAGTCGTGCATTTTATAGAGTTGATATGTGCACATAAAATAGAACTTTTTTTCACTTATTAATATGTAGTAATTTTCTCCTGTGCATTATATGGCAGCTATATTGTGCAGTGACAAAGAGAGTCTGGGGTCACTTGTCAGAGTACCGAGGTTTGAATTCAATACATTCCCACTTACTTATATAACTTTGAGCATGTTTCATTTTTTAATTTTTTGATTTTTATGAACATATAATGTATTACTAGCCCCAGGGGTACAGGTCTGTGAATCTCCAGGCTTACACATTTCACAGCACTCACCATAGCACATACCGTCTCCAAAGTCCATAACCCAACCACCCTCTCCCTAACCCCCTACCCCTAGCAACCCTCAGTTTGTTTTGTGACATTAGGAGTCTTTAATGGTTTGTCTTCCTCCCGATCCCATCTTGTTTAATTTTTTCTTCTCTACCCCCAAGCCCCTCATTTGACTCTCAAATTCCTCATATCAGTGAGATCATATGATAATTGTCTTTCTCTGATTGACTTATTTCATTGTGCATGTTTCTTAACTTCTCTGTAATTGTCTGCACATCTCTAAACTGTAAACTGGTAATAATAGTTAGATTACTCCATAGTCTTTGTGAGGATTAAATAAATTAGCAAATATAAATGTAAGGCATTTAGAATAGCACCTGGCATTTAATGAGTATTTAATAAATCTTAATTATTATGTGAATAAATAGCCTTAAAGATATTTTTGTGTGATGATATAATGTTATATCATATGGATGTTTTGTAACAGAATTGGCTATTTCATCACTGTTATACATTTAGTGTGTGCCTGTGTGTGTGTGTTTCCAAAAAGAACAATGTTGGGGATCCTGGGTGGCTTAGTCACTAGGCATCTGCCTTTGGCTCAGGTCATGATTCCAGGGTTCTGGGACTGAGATACACATCGGCTCCCTGCTCAGCGGGAAGACTGCTTCTCCCTCTCCCACTCCCCAGCTTGTATCCCACCCCCCTGTCAAATAAATAAACAAAATCTTTAAACAAATAAAATAAATAAAATTAAAAAATAGAATCGATTCTCTAATTTCCCTTTCTGTATTATCATTGTTAGTGTATAAGAAAGCCACTGATTTCTGCACATTGACTTTGTATCCCGCCATGTTGCTGAATTGCTGTATGAGTTCTAGTAGTTTGGGGGTGGAGTCTTCTGTGTTTTCCATATAAAGAATCATGTCATCTGCAAAGAGAGAGTTTGACTTCTTCACTACCAATTTGAATACCTTTTATTTCTCTTTGTTGTCTGATTGCTGTTGCTAGGAATTCTAACACTATGTTAAACAAGAGTGGTGAAAGTGGACATCCTTGTCTTGTTCCTGATCTCAATGGGAAGGCTGCAAGCTTTTTCCCATTGAGGATGATATTTGCTGGGTGTCTTTAATAGATAGATTTGATGAAGTTCAGGAATGTTCCCTCTATCCCTATACTTTGAAGTGTTTTAATCAGGAATGGATGCTGGATTATGTCAAATGCTTTTTCTGCATCTATTGAGAGGACCATGTGGTTCTTCTCTCTTCCCTTATTGATTTGTTCAATCACATGGATTGAATTGTGAATGTTGAACCATCCTTGTAGCCCAGGGTAGAATCCCACCTCGTCATGGTGGATAATCTTTTTACTGTGCTGTTGGATCCTGTTGGCTAGGATCTTGTTGAGAATCTTAGCATCCACATTCATCAGTGATATTGGTCTGAAATTCTCCTTTGTGGTAGGGTCTTTGCCTGGTTTGCAAATCAGGGTAATGCTGCCTTCATAGAAAATTCTGGAAGTTGTTCTTCTGCTTCAATTTTTTGAAACAGCTTCAGGAGAATAGGTGTTATTTCTTCTTTGAAAGTTTGGCGAATCACCTAACCAAAGAGGTAAAGGACCTATACTCGAGGAACTACAGAACACTCATGAAAGAAATTGAAGAAAACAGAAAAAGAAGGAAGACCATTCCATGCTCTAGGATCAGAAGAATAAACATTGTTAAAATGTCTATACTGCCTAGAGCAATCTATACTTTTAATGCCATTCCAATCAAAATTCCAACAGTATTCTTCAAAGAGTTGGAGCAAATAATCCAAAAATTTGTATGGAATCAGAAGAGACCCCGAATCGCTAAGGAAATACTGAAAAACAAAACAAAACAAAACAAAACTGGGGCATCATGTTACCTGATTTTAAGCTTTATTACAAAGCTGTGATCACCAGGACAGCATGGTACTGGCATCAAAACAGACACATAGACCAGTGGAACAGAGTAGAGAGCCCAGATATAGACCCTCAACTCTATGGTCAATTAATCTTTGACAAAGCAGGAAAAAATATACAGTGGAAAAAAGACAGTCTCTTCAATAAATGGTTTTGGGAAAACTGGACAGTTATATGTAGAAGAATGAATCTCGACCATTCTCTTACACCGTACACAAAGATAAATTCAAAATGGATTAAAGACAGGAATCCATCTGAATCCTAGAGGAGAACATAGGCAGTAATCTCTTCGATATCAGCCACAGCAACTTCTTTCAAGATATGTCTCCAAAGGCAAAGGAAACAAAAGCGAAAATGAACTTTTGGGACTTCATCAAAAGCAAAAGCTTCTGCACAACAAAGGAAACAGTCAACAAAACAAAGAGGCAACCCACGGAATGGGAGAAGATATTTGCAAATGACAGTACAGACAAAAGGTTGATATCCAGGATCTATAGTGAACTGCTCAAACTCAACACACACAAAACAGACAATCATATCAAAAAATGGGCAGAACATAGGAACAGACACTTCTCCCATGAAGACATACAAATGGCTATCAGACATATGAAAAAATGTTCATCATCACTAGCCATCAGGGAGATTCAAATTAAAACCACATTGAGATACCACTTTACACTAGTTAAAATCGCCAAAATTAGCAAGACAGGAAACAACATGTGTTGGAGGGGATGCTGAGAAAGGGAATCCTCTTCCACTGTTGGTGGGAATGCAAGTTGGTGCAGCCTCGTTGGAAAACAGTGTGGAGATTGCTCAAGAAATTAAAAAGAGAGCTTCCCTATGACCCTGCCATTGCACTCCTGGGTATTTACCCAAAAGATACAGATGTAGTGAAAAGAAGGGCTATCTGTACCCCAATGTTTACAGCAGCAATGGCCACGGTCGCCGAACTGTGGAAAGAACCAAGATGCCCTTCAACGGATGAATGGACAAGGAAGATGTGGTCCATATACACTATGGAGTATTATGCCTCCATCAGAAAGGAGGAATACCCAACTTCTGTAGCAACATGGATGGGACTGGAAGAGATTATGCTGAGTGAAATAAGTAAAGCAGAGAGAGTCAATTATCATATGGTTTCACTTATTTATGGAGCATAACAAATAGCATGGAGGACAAGGGAAGATGGAGAGGAGAAGGGATTTGAGGGAAATTGGGTGGGGAGGTGAACCATGAGAGACTATGGACTCTGAAAAACAGTCTGAGGGTTTTGAAGGGGCGGGGTTGGGAGGTTGGGGTACCAGGTGGTGGGTATTACAGAGGGCATGGAATGCATGGAGCACTGGGTGTGGTGAAAAAAGAATGAATACTGTGAAGCTGAAAAAAAAAGTTCATTTTCGGTTTTGTTTCCTTTGCCTTTGGAGACATATCTTGAAAGAAGTTGCTGTGGCTGATATCAAAGATGTTACTGCCTATATTCTCCTCTAGGATTCTGAAGGATTCCTGTCTCATGTTGAGGTCTTTTATCCATTTTGAGTTTATCTTTGTGTATGGTGTAAGAGAATGGTTGAGTTTCATTTTTTTACATATAGCTGTCCAGTTTCCCAGCACCATTTATTGACGAGACTGTCTTTTTTCCACTGTTTATTTTTCCCTGTTTTGTTGAAGATTATTTGCCCATAGAGTTGAGTGTCCATATCAAGGAAGTAGAAAATATCATCAGAAGTTATTATCAACAGTTATATGCCAATATACTAAGCAACCTAGATGAAATAATGCATTCCTGGAAACCTATAAACTCCCAAATTTGAACCAGGAAGAAATTGACAACCTGAGTAGACCTATATCTAGTATTGATATTGAAGCAGTGATCAAAAACCTCCCAAAAAAAATAAGAGCCCTGGACCTGATGGATTCCCTGGGGAATTCTACCAAACCTTCAAAGAAGAAATAACACCTATCCTCCTGAAGCAGTTTCAAAAAATTGAAGCAGAGGGAAAACTTCCAGATTCTTTCTATGAAGCCAGCATTACCCTGATCCCCAAACCAGGCAAAGACACCACCAGAAAGGAGAATTTCAGACCAATATCACTGATGAATATGGATGCTAAGATTCTCAACAAGACCCTAGCAAACAGGATCGAACAACACATTAAAGAGATTATCCACCATGACCAGGTGGAATTCATCCCTGTGTTGGAAGGATGGTTCAACATTCACAAACCCATCAATGTGATAGAACAAATCAATAAGAGAAGACAGAAGAACCACATGGTCCTCTCAATTGATGCAGAAAAAGCATTTGACATAATCCAGAATCCTTCCTGATTAAAATTCTTCAAAGTATAGAAATAGAGGGAACATTCCTGAACTTCATCAAATCTATCAATGAAAAACCCACAGCAAATATCATCCTCAATGGGAAAAAGCTTGCAGCCTTCCCATTGAGATCAGGAACACGACAAGGAAGCCCACTCTTACACTCTCATTCAAAATAGTATTAGAAGTCTTAACAACAGCAAAGTAATAAGACAACAAAGAGAAATAAAAGGTATCCAAATTGGCAATGAAGAAGTCAAACTCTCTCTCTTTGCAGATGACATGATTCTTTATACGGAAAGCCTAAAAGATTCCACCCCCAAACTACTAGAACTCATACAACAATTCAGCAAAGTGACAGGATACAAAGTCAGTGTACAGAAATCAGTGGCTTTCTTATACACTAACAATGAAAATACAGAGAGGGAAATTAGAAAATCGATTCCATTTACTATAGCGCCAAGAACCATAAAATACCTGGAAATTAACCTAACCAAAGAGGTAAAGGACCTATACTCGAGGAACTACAGAACACTCATGAAAGAAATTGAAGAAAACAGAAAAAGAAGGAAGATTATTCCATGCTCTAGGATCAGAAAAATAAACATTGTTAAAATGTCTATACTGCCTAGAGCAATCTATACTTTTAATGCCATTCCAATCAAAATTACACTGGTATTTTTCAAAGAGTTGGAGCAAATAATCCAAAAATTTGTATGGAATCAGAAGAGACCCCGAATCACTAAGGAAATGTTGAAAAAGAAAAATAAAACTGGGGTCCTCATGTTACCATATTTCAAGCTTTACTACAAAGCTGTGATCACTAAGACAGCATGGTACTGGCTTAAAAACAGACAGATAGACTACTGGAGGAATTTTGATTGGAATGGCATTAAGAGTATAGATTGCTCTGGGCTGTATAGACATTTTAACAATGTTTATTCTTCCAATCCAAGAGCACAGTATGGTCTTCAAGCTTTTTGTGTGTTCTTCAGCTTCTTTCATGAGTGTTCTGTTGTTCCTCGAGTACTGCTCCGTTACCTCTTTGGTTAGGTTAATTCCCACGTATGTTATGGTTCTTAGCACTATAGTAAATGGAATCAATTCTCTAACTTCCCTCTCTGTGTTTTCATTGTTATTGTATAAGGAAGCCACTGATTTCTGTACATTGACTTTGTATCCTGCCATGTTGATGAATTGTTGTATAGTTCTAGTAGTTTGGGGGTGGAGTCTTCTGTGTTTTCCATATAAAGAATCATGTCATCTGCAAAGAGAGAGAGTTTGACTTCTTCATTGCCAATTTGGATACCTTTTATTTCTCTTTGTTGTCTTATTACTTTGCTATTGTTAAGACTTCTAATACTATGTTGAATGAGAGTGTAAGAGTGGGCTTCCTTGTCGTGTTCCTGATCTCAATGGGAAGGCTGCAAGCTTTTTCCCATTGAGGATGATATTTGCTGTGGGTTTTTCATTGATAGATTTGATGAAGTTCAGGAATGTTCCCTCTATTTCTATACTTTGAAGAATTTTAATCAGGAAGGATTCTGGATTATGTCAAATGCTTTTTCTGCATCAATTGAGAGGACCATGTGGTTCTTCTGTCTTCTCTTATTGATTTGTTCTATCACATTGATGGGTTTGTGAATGTTGAACCATCCTTCCAACACAGGGATGAATTCCACCTGGTCATGGTGGATAATCTCTTTAATGTGTTGTTCGATCCTGTTTGCTAGGGTCTTGTTGAGAATCTTAGCATCCATATTCATCAGTGATATTGGTCTGAAATTCTCCTTTCTGGTGGTGTCTTTGCCTGGTTTGGGGATCAGGGTAATGCTGGCTTCATAGAAAGAATCTGGAAGTTTTCCCTCTGCTTCAATTTTTTGAAACTGCTTCAGGAGGATAGGTGTTATTTCTTCTTTGAAGGTTTGGTAGAATTCCCCAGGGAATCCATCAGGTCCAGGGCTCTTGTTTTTTTGGGAGGTTTTTGATCACTGCTTCAATATCAATACTAGATATAGGTCTACTCAGGTTGTCAATTTCTTCCTGGTTCAAATTTGGGAGTTTATAGGTTTCCAGGAATGCATTCATTTCATTTAGGTTGCTTAGTTTATTGTCATATAACTGTTGATAATAACTTCTGATGATTGTTTCTATTTCCTTGGTGTTAATTGTGATCTCTCCCTTTTCATTCCTAATTTTATGAATTTTAGCCCTCTCTCTTTTCTTTTGGATTATTTGGCCAATGGTTTATTTATTTTATTGATTCTTTCAGAAAACCAGCTTCCAGTTTTATTGAGGCATTCTACTGTATATCTAGTTTCTATCTCATTGGTCACTGCTCTAATCTTGATTATTTCCCTTCTTAATTGGTTTAATTTTGTTGTTGATTCTCCTGTTCCTTAAGGTGTACAGAGAGCTGAATTTTGGATTTTTGAATTTTTTTCAAGGAGGCTTGGGTGGCTATGTATTTCCTCCGTAGGTCCACTTTTGCTGTATCCCATAGATTTTGAATCAAAGTGTTTTTCCTCATTGGTTTCCATAAATTGCTTAAGTTCTTCTTTGACCTCCTTTTTGATCCAAGCATTCTTAAGCAAGGTGGTCTTTAGCTTCAATGTGCTTGAATTCCTTCCAAACTTTTCTTGTGGTTGAGCTCCAGTTTCAAAGCACTGTGACCTGAGAATATGCAGGAAATAATCTCAATCTTTTGGTATCTGTTGAGCCCTGATTTGTGACACAGTATGTGGTTTATTCTGGAGAAGGTTCCATGTGCACTCGAGAGGAATGAGTATTCTGTTGGTTTAGGATAGGATGTTCTATATATATCTATGAGGTCCATCTGGTCCAAAGTGTCATTCAATGCTCTTGTTTCTTTATTGATTTTCTGCTTGTATGATCTGTCTATTACTGAGAGTGGCAGGTTAAGATCTCCTACAATTAATGTATTTATATCAATATGACTGTATATCTTTTTAATCTACTTTCTATATGCTTTATTATTATTATTTTTTTAATTTTTTATTTTGTATAAATACATATTTTTATCCCCAGGGGTAGAGGTCTGTGAATCGCCAGGTTTACACACTGCACAACACTCACCAAAGCACATACCCTCCCCAATGTCCATAACCCCACCCCCCTTCTCCCAACCTCCCTCCCCCCAGAAACCCTCAGTTTGTTTTGTGAGATTAAGAGTCACTTATGGTTTGTCTCCCTCCCAATGGCATCTTGTTTCACTGATTCTTCTCCTACCCACTTAAGCCCCCATATTGCATCACCACTTCCTCATATCAGGGAGATCATATGATAGTTGTCTTTCTCTGCTTGACTTATTTCGCTAAGCATGATACGCTCTAGTTCCATCCATGTTGTCGCAAATGGCAAGATTTCATTTCTTTTGATGGCTGCATAGTATTCCATTGTGTATATATACCACATCTTCTTGATCCATTCATCTGTTGATGGACATCTAGGTTCTTTCCATAGTTTGGCTATTGTGGACATTGCTGCTATAAACATTCGGGTGCACGTGCCCCTTTGGATCACTACGTTTGTATCTTTAGGGTAAATACCCAATAGTGCAATTGCTGGGTCATAGGGCAGTTCTATTTTCAACATTTTGAGGAACCTCCATGCTGTTTTCCAGAGTGGCTGCACCAGCTTGCATTCCCACCAACAGTGTAGGAGGGTTCCCCTTTCTCCGCATCCTCGCCAGCATCTGTCATTTCCTGACTTGTTGATTTTAGCCATTCTGACTGGTGTGAGGTGATATCTCATTGTGGTTTTGATTTGTATTTCCCTGATGCCGAGTGATATGGAGCACTTTTTCATGTGTCTGTTGGCCATCTGGATGTCTTCTCTGCAGAAATGTCTGTTCATGTCCTCTGCCCATTTCTTGATTGGATTATTTGTTCTTTGGGTGTTGAGTTTGCTAAGTTCTTTATAGATTCTGGACACTAGTCCTTTTTCTGATATATCATTTGCAAATATCTTCTCCCATTCTGTCAGTTGTCTTTTGATTTTGTTAACTGTTTCCTTTGCTGTGCAAAAGCTTTTGATCTTGATGAAATCCCAATAGTTCATTTTTGCCCTTGCTTCTCTTGCCTTTGGCGTTGTTCCTAGGAAGATGTTGCTGCGGCTGAGGTCAAAGAGGTTGCTGCCTGTGTTCTTCTCAAGGATTTTGATGGATTCCTTTCTCACATTGAGGTCCTTCAACCATTTTGAGTCTATTTTTGTGTGTGGTGTAAGGAAATGGTCCAATTTTATTTTTCTGCATGTAGCTGTCCAATTTTCCCAACACCATTTATTGAAGAGGCTGTCTTTTTTCCACTGGACATTCTTTCCTGCTTTGTCGAAGATTAGTTGACCATAGAGTTGAGGGTCTATTTCTGGGCTCTCTATTCTGTTCCATTGATCTATGTGCCTGTTTTTGTGCCAGTACCATGCTGTCTTGATGATGACAGCTTTGTAATAGAGCTTGAAGTCCAGAATTGTGATGCCACCAACTTTGGCTTTCTTTTTCAATATCCCTTTGGCTATTCGAGGTCTTTTCTGGTTCCATATAAATTTTAGAATTATTTGTTCCTTTTCTTTGAAAAAGATGGATGGTACTTTGATAGGAATTGCATTAAGTGTGTAGATTGCTTTAGGTAGCATAGGCATTTTCACAATATTTGTCTTTCCAATCCAGGAGCATGGAACATTTTTCCATTTCTTTGTGTCTTCCTCAATTTCTTTCATGAGTACTTTATAGTTTTCTGAGTATAGATTCTTAGCCTCTTTGGTTAGGTTTATTCCTAGGTATCTTATGGTTTGGGGTGCAATTGTAAATGGGATAGACTCCTTAATTTCTCTTTCTTCTGTCTTGTTGTTGGTGTAGAGAAATGCAACAGATTTCTGTGCATTGATTTTATATCCTGACACTTTACTGAATTCCTGTACAAGTTTTAGCAGTTTTGGAGTGGAGTCTTTTGGGTTTTCCACATATAATATCATATCATCTGTGAAGAGTGATAGTTTGACTTCTTCTTTGCCGATTTGGATGCCTTTAATTTCCTTTTGTTGTCTGATTGCTGAGGCTAGGACTTCTAGTACTATGTTGAATAGCAGTGGTGATAATGGACATCCCTGCAGCTAAGGACATTCCTTAGTGGAAAAGCTTTCAGTTTTTCTCCATTGAGAATGATATTTGTGGTGGGTTTTTCATAGATGGCTTTGATGATATTGAGGTATGTGCCCTCTATCCCTACACTTTGAAGAGTTTTGATCAGGAAGGGATGCTGTACTTTGTCAAATGCTTTTTCAGCATCTATTGAGAGTATCATATGGTCATTGTTTTTTCTTTTATTGATGTGTTGTATCACATTGACTGATTTGAGGATGTTGAACCAACTTGCAGCTCTGGAATAAATCCCACTTGGTCGTGGTGAATAATCCTTTTAATGTACTGTTGAATCCTTCTGGCTAGTATTTTGGTGAGAATTTTCGCATCTGTGTTCATCAAGGATATTGGTCTATAGCTCTCTTTTTTGATGGGATCCTTGTCTGGTTTTGGGATGAAGGTGATGCTGGCCTCATCAAATGAGTTTGGAAGTTTTCCTTCCATTTCTATTTTTTGGAACAGTTTGAGTTCCAAAAATGAGCTTTGAAGTTTTCCTTCCATTTCTATTTTTTGGAACAGTTTCAGGAGAATAGGAATTAGTTCTTCTTTAAATGTTTGGTAGAATTCCCCCGGGAAGCCATCTGGCCCTGGGCTTTTGTTTGTTTGGAAATTTTTAATTACTGTTTCAATCTCCTTACTGGTTATGGGTCTTTTCAGGCTTTCTATTTCTTCTTGGTTCAGTTGTGGTAGTTTATATGTTTCTAGGAATGCATTCATTTCTTCCAGATTGTCAAATGTGTTGGCGTAGAGTTGCTCATAGTATGTTCTTATAATAGTTTGTATTTCTTTGGTGTTAGTTGTGATCTCTCCTCTTTCATTCATGATTTTATTTATTTGGGTCCTTTCTCTTTTCTTTGTGATAAGTCTGGCCAGGGGTTTATCAATTTTATTAATTCTTTCAAAGAACCAGCTCCTAGTTTTGTTGATTTGTTCTATTGTTTTTTTGGTTTCTATTTTATTGATTTCTGCTCTGATCTTTATGATTTCTCTTCTCCTGCTGGGCTTAGGGTTTCTTTCTTGTTCTTTCTCCAGCTCCTTTAGGTGTAGGGTTAGGTTGTGTACCTGAGACGTTTCTTGTTTCTTGAGAAAGGCTTGTACCGCTATATATTTTCCTCTCAGGACTGTCTTTGTTGTGTCCCACAGATTTTGAACTGTTGTATTTTCATTGTCATTTGTTTCCATGATTTTTTCAATTCTTTAATTTCCCGGTTGACCCATTCATTCTTTAGAAGGATGCTGTTTAGTCTCCATGTATTTGGGTTCTTTCCAAACTTCCTCTTGTGGTTGAGTTCCAGCTTCAGAGCATGTGGTCTGAAAATATGCAGGGAATGATCCCAATCTTTTGATACTGGTTGAGTCCTGATTTAGGACCGAGGATGTGATCTATTCTGGAGAATGTTCCATGTGCACTAGAGAAGAATGTGTATTATGTTGCTTTGGGATGAAATGTTCTGAATATATCTGTGATGTCCATCTTGTCCAGTGTGTCGTTTAAGGTCTTTATTTCCTTGTTGATCTTTTGTTTGGATGATCTGTCCATTTCAGTGAGGGGAGTGTTAAAGTCCCCTACTATTATTGTATTATTGTTGCTGTGTTTCTTTGATTTTGTTATTAATTGGTTTATGTAGTTGGCTGCTCCCACGTTGGGGGTATAGATATTTAAAATTG
This sequence comes from Mustela nivalis, assembly GCF_964662115.1. Lineage (NCBI taxonomy): Eukaryota > Metazoa > Chordata > Mammalia > Carnivora > Mustelidae > Mustela > Mustela nivalis. The sequence continues at coordinate 68,942,084 of NC_139028.1, forward strand.
TTAGATCTTCTTGTTGGACAGACCCTTTGAGTATGATATAGTGTCCTTCCTCATCTCTTATTATAGTCTTTGGCTTAAAATCTAATTGATCTGATATAAGGATGGCCACTCCTGCTTTCTTCTGATGTCCATTAGAATGGTAAATTCTTTTTCACCCCCTCACTTTAAATCTGGAGGTGTCTTTGGGCTTAAAGTGAGTGTCTTGGAGGCAACATATAGATGGGTTTTGTTTTTTTTATCCATTCTGATACCCTGTGTCTTTTGATTGGGGCATTTAGCCCATTAACATTCAGGGTAACTATTGAGAGATATGAATTTAGTGCCATTGTATTGCCTGTAAGGTGACTGTTACTGTATATTGTCTCTGTTCCTTACTGATCTACCACTTGTAGGCTCTCTCTTTGCTTAGAGGACCCCTTTCAATATTTCCTGTAGAGCTGGTTTGGTGTTTTCAAATTCTTTCAGTTTTTGTTTGTCCTGGAAGCTTTTAATCTCTCCTTCTATTTTCAATGATAGCCTAGCTGGATATAGTATTCTTGGCTATATGTTTTTCTCGTTTAGTGCTCTGAAAATATCATGCCAGCTCTTTCTGGCCTGCCAGGTGTCTGTGGATAAGTCAGCTGTCAATCTAATATTTTTTCCATTATAGTTACAGACTTCTTTTCCCGGGCTGCTTTCAGGATTTTCTCTTTGTCACTAAGACTTGTAAATTTTACTATTAGGTGACGGGGTGTGGGCCTATTCTTATTGATTTTGAGGGGCGTTCTCTGAACCTCCTGAATTTTGATGCTCGTTCCCTTTGTCATATTGGAGAAATTCTCCCCAATAATTCTCTCCAGTATACCTTCTGCTCCCCTCTCTCTTTCTTCTTCTTCTGGAATCCCAATTATTCTAATGTTGTTTTGTCTTATGGTGTCACTTATCTCTCGAATTCTCCCCTAATGGTCCCATAGCTGTTTGTCCCTCTTTTGCTCAGCTTCTTTATTCTCTGTCTTTTGGTCTTCTATATCGCTAATTCTTTCTTCTGCCTCATTTATCCTAGCAGTGAGAGCCTCCATTTTTGATTGCACCTCATTAATAGCTTTTTGGATTTCAACTTGGTTAGATTTTAGTTCTTTTATTTCTCCAGAAAGGGCTTTTATATCTCCCGAGAGGGTTTCTCTAATGTCTTCCATGCCTTTTTTGAGCCCGGCTAGAACCTTGAGAATTGTCATTCTGAACTCTAGATCTGACATATTACCAATGTCTGTATTGATTAGGTCCCTAGCCTTCTGTACTGCCTCTTGTGGTGTTTTTGTGGTGAATTTTTCCTCCTTGTCATTTTGTCCAGATAAGAGTATATGAAGGAGATATTAGAATACTAAAAGGGAGGCAACAACCCCAGGAAAATATGCTTTAACCAAATCAGAAGAGATCCCAAATCGTGAAGGGGGAGTAAGGGGATAAAAAGAGGTTCAAAAAGAAAGGATGAAAGAAAAGAAAAAAGAAAAGAATTTAAAAAAAGAAAACAAGTAAAGAAAAATATAGAAAAGAATATATATATATTAGATAAACTAGTTAAAAAAGTTTAAAAAAGGGTAAAAATTAAAAAAAATTTAGCAAAAGTAGAGAAATAAAATGAAAAAGAAAAAAAATTAGATTAACTGCAAGACTAAAAAAATCACAAGGAGAAAGCCATGATTTCCTTGCTTTGCTTTCTCCTCCTCTGGAATTCTGCTGCTCTCCTTGGTATTGAAACCACACTCCTTGGTAGGTGAACTTGGTCTTGGCTGGATTTCTTGTTGATCTTCTGGGGAAGGGGCCTGGTGTAGTGATTCTCAAGTGTCTTTGCCCCAGGCAGAATTGCACCTCCCTTACCAGGGGCCAGGCTGAGTAATCCGCTCAGCTTTGCTTTCAGGAGCTTTTGTTCCCTGAGGGCTTTCCATAGAGTTCTTTCAGAAAGTGGTTGTTTTCCTGTTTCCAGAATTGCTGTTCTTCTTCTCTTCAATCTTCCGATTGATTTGCAGGTGTTTGCAATCTTTAGATAAGCTATCTAGCTGATCTCCTGCTAGTTGAGGTAGTCTCAGCCTGCTACTTCTCCGCCATCTTGACTCCTCCCCTGAATATGACTGTATATCTTTTTTTTTTAAGGTTTTATTTATTTATCAGGGGGGGGGGAGAGTAAGCACAGGCAGACAGAATGGCAGGTAGAGGCAGAGGGAGAAGCAGGCTCCCTGCCGTGCAAGGAGCCCGATGTGGGACTCGATCCCAGGACGCTGGGATCATGACCTGAGCCAAAGGCAGCTGCTTAACCAACTGGGCCACCCAGGCGTCCCATGACTGTATATCTTGATTAACAGTTTTCTTATGTAGTTGGCTGCTCCCATATTGGGGGTATAAATATTTACAAATTGTTAGATCTTCTTGGTAGATAGACATTTTAAGAAATATGTAGTCTCCTTCTGTATCTCTGACTAGAGTCTTTAGTTTATAATCTACTTTATCTGATATGAAAATCGCTACCCTGGCCTTCTTTTGAGGCCCATTGGTATGAAAGATGATTCTCCCATCCCTTCACTTTCAGCCTGGGTGTATCCTTAAGTCCAAAATGGGTCTCTTGTAGACAACATATGGATGGGTCTTGTCGTTTTATCCAATCTGCAACCCTGTGTCATTTAAATGGTGCATTTAGGCCATTCACGTTGAGAGTGATTATTGAGAGATACCATTTATTGACATAGTGTTACTTGTGAGGTCTATGTTCCTATAGATTGTCCCATATATTTTTGTTCAATGATATTCTTATGATTTTCCTTCTTTTATAGACCCCCCCCCCCTTAATATTTCCTGCAGTGTCGGCTTGTGGTCTCATACTCTTTTAAATCTTGCCAGTCTTGGAAGCTCTTTATCTCTCCATCCATTTTGAATGTTAGTCTTGCTGGATAAAGTATTCTTGGCTGCATGTTTTTCTCACTCAGTGCCCTGAATACGTCTCACCAGCCCTTTCTGGCTTGCCAGGTTTCTGTAGACAGGTCTGACATTATTCTTTTTTTTTTTTTTAAACTTATTTTTATTTATTTTCAGCATAACAGCATTCATTATTTTGCACCACAACCAATTTTCCATGCAATCTGTGCCCTCTATAATACCCACCACCTGGTACCCCTACCTCCTGCCCCCCGCCCCTTCAAAACCCTCAGATATTCTGATGGGCTTTCTCCTCTGCACGTAAGGAATTTCTTTGCCCTAGCTGCTTTCAAGAGCTCTTGTCTACAATTATGATTCATCATTTTCACTCTCATGTGTCTCATGGTCTTTCCAGATTCTATGACCTTGGGGAGAGACCTTTCTGCCTCTAGTACATGAACACTGGTTCCATTCTAGAGACTGGGAAAATTTTCATGGAGAATTTGTTCAACTATATCTTCTAGTCTTCTTTCTTTCTACTCTTCCTCAGAGATTCCAATAATTCTGATGTTGGAACGTTTCATGGCATCATTTATTTCCCTAATTCTGTTTTCTTGGCTTCTAAGCTGTTTGTTTCAGGCTTCCTCTTGTTCCTTTTCCTTTATCTGTTTGTCCTCCAGATTACTAATTCTTCTGTCTCAGTTACCCTAGTTTTTAGAGAATTTAGATTAGATCAGAACTCATTGAGAGCATTTTGAACATCATCCCTGGTGGCTTTCACTTCTGCCCTAATCAATTCCATTTTGTCATCCATGGCTTTCTCCAATCTAGCTATTTCCTGGATAATTGTTAGCATGAATTCCCTTTCTGATATATTGTCTATGTCCATATTTATTAGCTCTGTTTCAGAAGGCCCATTCTCTGAATTTTTCTTCTGTTGGGTATTCCTCCTCCTAGTCATTTTGGTGAGAGATGGTTGAATGGATATGTAGCTGAATGTATCGACTGTGGTGCAGGCAAGGTGTACCCTGGAATGCTTCTGAGCAATCAAATGTCCCCACCCAAAAGAAAGAAAAAAGAAAAGAGAGAGGAGAGAGTGTGAGAGACAGGGGGAAAAAAAAAAAGGAAGATAAAATAAAAGAGAAGGCCTAGCCCAAATGGGCCCCAAGGTAAGATTTATGAAGTATACAAACAAAGACAAACAAAAAGAGCAAAAAAGTAGATGATAAGAGAAAAATAAATAAATGAAAACAACAACAAAAAAGAACCTTATCAGAAAGAGCCCCAAGTATAAGATTTATATACTACCAGGACAAACACAAATACACAGAATCACTGGTGGAAGAAATAGATGGGAGAGTGATTTTAAATTCTCAGTGTGGGCGAGGAAGGTTATTTTGATTCTTCCTGAATGTATCTTCATATCTTTGTTAAAGGACTCAAATTTCCTAAGATAAAGAAGGCTTAAAAAGTGGTTTACCAATAGGGGTAGCGTTGATTAGGGAAAGGGGGTTACTTACCTTGAAGCTTAACTCTATATGAATATTAAAAAAAAAAGAATAAACTAAACAAAAATAAAATTAAAAAATTAAAAAAATAGAAAAGCAAAAGAAAAACACAGGTATATGTATCAAAAAGTTCAGGTTAAAAGGTTATTATGGAATTCGATGTACTGGACATCTCACCATGATGGTAAATAGGTTAAAAAATATATATACATATGTATATATTTATTATATAAAATATAATTATAATTTAATATATGTTATATATTATATTTAAATAATATATATAAATTATATATATTTATATTATTTATATAAATTTATATATAAATCATTTATATATAATAAATAAATATTTATTTATATATTATTATATATAATATATATTGTCCAATAATATATATTGATGTCTAGTACATCAAATTCCATAATAACCTTTTATTATAAATATATATATTTCATTATAAATATATATTATTTTAATATATATTTTATTTAAATATATATTTCATTGTAAATATATATATATTTATTTATATTGAACCAGAATAGTGGGGACGAGTTAAAAATAAAAGTTGTATCTATGAAGTAGTGGTGGTTGTCCTCTTGTCGTTTTTTTTTTTTTTTGGTTGACTTTCTGGGGGAAAGCACCTGCTGTGTGGGTTTTCAGGCAATGTCCCTAGAGTTAAGTCCTCCTTCCCCCATCAAGAGGGTGGGCTCTGAGGAAACTGGTTTTTCAGGCTTTTGTTCTCTGGAGTGTTTTGTTTGTTTGTTTGTTCGCTCATTTGTTTTCTCTCCCCTTGGCAGTTTTTGATGGTTTTTGGAGATTTAGAGGAAAGCAAACTCACCCAGGCCTCCTCTCAGAGAGAAGCCTCAGTCTGTTCCCCTCTTGGTGCTCCAGAGCACATGAATTCCCCCTCTGCCACTGGTAGAACACATTCCCAGTCACAGTCTCGGGTCACAGGCACTCCTGCTTGTACCCAAAACCATGATAGCCACAGCTCTCTGGGCAGCTCTGGACCTCCAGAGAGGCAGTGATACCACATTGAGATTTTCCCGCTGGCCGGGGCTGGGAGTGCTCAGACTCTCCGGGGTCTGAGAGAACACTGGCTGGCGCCTGCATGCACCTCTCTCAAGGGGGACAAGTGGGACATGACTCCTACTCTGGTCGCGGGGTGCGCGTGTGTGGAGAGTGCAAAAGGCTGTGGTTCTGTTGGCTGGCGAGGCTCCCTCACCCTCATGGGAGCCACCACCCAGACACTCTCAGGCATGCTGGTGGCTCAGGGACCAAGACCTGGCTTTTTCACAGCATTCTCTCTGGCTCAGCACCAGAGGTGGGTGTCCTGGGTCCGGGGACTTAAGCCCCTGTCCCTAACTGCCCGATTCCCAAAATTTTCCCCCATAATCCTTTGCTCTTTTTGAGTGCTTTCAGCCAGACTTCAAGTTAATGCTTGTCCCCAATCACAGGGCACTCACGTATTGGGGTATTACTTTCCAATGGGTTGCTTCTGGTGGCTCCCTCCCCCTTTTGTTTATCTTCCAATATCAGTCCGATATTCCCACTCTGCTTTACCAGCCCACTGGCATCTTCTGCCCCCATGGAGATCCAGAAGTGTATAATTCTAATCTCAGTCTGATTTCATGGGTGATCAGAGTTCTTTGGTAGGTAATCAGCTTACGTTAGGGTATAGGTTGAAACGGGGCCTCCTCCTACTTCCCCGCCCTCTTGTCTCCCCCTACCAGTAGTTTTGACAGATGAAAGTCATTTCTCATTTTCTCTCCCTTTGAATCTTTCAGTAGCATTAGAGGGCCAGATATCATCCTGAATATGCTACATGACCAACCTTCAGCAGGACTACAGATAGTCCTAATAAGACTATAGTACTCCTCACAGTGCATCCTTCACTTTATGTAGGTTTGGAAGCAAACAAATTTATATTGCTTCAAACTAGCTAAGTTGTTATGCTGCAAACTCTCAGATAACATTTATGACAGCTGATTTTTTTCCCATTATTTTTGCAAAATAATACTAAAGAAGCACTCTGCGTAAGAACTAGTAAATTAAAGGATAATGTAGTAGTCTGTGGTCCTGGTCTTTAAATAAATTCTTCCCTTATTTGTTTTTAGTGTGAAGAGGGTGCTGAGGAACATCAGTTTACAAAGGCTGCCTCATTGATTGTTACACTCAGAAGCATCCTTTAAACATGTCTTAATCTGTCCTCCACACTTTATCTCTCTTTGCACAAGGCCCTTTGGCAATAATAACACTAATTTTTATTTGTTGGGCCCTGGTGCCAGTCATTGTTTGTGTATACTTATTTTTAAGTCTTATGTTAATTTGAGGTAGTTATTATCATCCCCAGTACATAGATGATGAAACAAAGGTTCAGAAAAATTTTAAGTTTTCTCACTCTTTTTGTATCCTGAAATTATTTTTCTTTCTTTCTCAAAAGCTCATAGTTGGGAAGGTTAAACTTTCACCCAATTATATCTGTTTATTTCCCACATCCACTTTGTGAAGACAAATCTATAGGCCTCCATTTTATGGGTTTTAAAGCTAATCCACTGTGGCAGAGTTATCTGTAGGCACAAAAACAATCAGGTGTACATGAACAAATATTTTAAAATAATTTTGGGTGGACTTAGCCAACAGACACATGAAAAAATGCTCATTGGCATCAGGGAAATACTGGTCAAAACCACACTGAGATACCACCTCACACCAGTCAGAATGGCTAAAATTAATAAGTCATGAAACAACAAATGTTGGCAAGAATGAGAGAAAGGGGAACCCTCCTGCAGTGCTGCTGAGAATAAAATGTGGTACAGCCACTCTGCAAAACAGTATGGAAGTTCCTCAGAAAGCTAAAAATAGAGCTACCCTATGACTCAGCAATTACACTACTGGGTATTTACCCAAAGGATATAAACAGTGATTCAAAGGAGGAATTGCACCCCAATGTTTATAGCAGCAATGGAAACATTGTGAAACTATGAAACAAGCTGAGATGTTCATTATCAGATGAATGGATAAAGAAGATGTGATATAATGAAATATTGCTCAGCCATCAAAAAAATGAAATCTTACCATTTGCAATGATATGGTTGGAAATAGGGGATATTATGCTAAGTGAAATAAGTTAGTCAGAGGAAGACAATTTTATGATTTCACATATGTATGGAATTTAAGAAATAAAACAGAGGATCGTAGGGGGAAAGGAGAGAAAAATAAGATAAAAGCAGAGAAGGAGACAAACTATAAAAGACTCTTAACTCTAGGAAATAAACTGTGGGTTGCTGGAAGGAAGGTGGGGGAGGGGGGAATGGGATAACTGGGTGATGGGCATTAAGAAGGGCACTTGATGTAAAGAGCACTGGGTGTTATATGCATTTGATGAATCACTAAATTCTACCCCTGAAACTAGTAATAAACTATTAACAGTGTATGTTAACTAAATTGAATTTAAATAAATTAAACAACCTAAGAGAAAGTAAGTACATTAAAGCTTACTCTAGACAATTTTGGGGTGGTTGAAGTCAGAGGGACCAGAATGGTCCTGTGAAGAAATTTGAAGTTTATTTTGTTTTCCTTTTCTTTCTTTCCGTCTCCCTGGACTATTTTTTTCTTCATGACAGTAAAGCATATGTCACTTATCTTTATTATCTGTTTATCAGTACCACCTGAGACATAGCAGAGGTTTAAAAGTGAGTGGGGAAGGATGTCTGGCTGGCTCAGTTGGTAGAGCATGTGACTCTTGATTTTGGGTGATGGGGTTGATGTTGGATGTAGAGATTACTTAAAAATGAAATCCTTAAAAAAAGAAGTTGAATGGGTGAACAAAGTCATGCTGACACTCCACACAAACACATTTGCCATTAGCACACCAACATATTCCCTTTCTCAAGAGAAATGTAAGTTAGAAGAAGGGACTATGTTGACTGTTGAGATGTTGAGTTCTGATCTGCGATTAGGACAATCTTGGTTTAGAAGATCCCAGGACTGATCACCTGGCTAAAGAGAGTGAATGAGCTGACCATTACCCACATCCAAACAAAGAAGGGTGAGTTCAATATGAGAGGGGGCAAGATACCTGGATTTGTGTATACCTGCACATTCAAATTAGCATATTCACACAGTCTTTTGTTTCATCCAGGGATGTCTGGCCACACGAAGATTCTGTCTGTGTGCCCTAGGACAGGTGGTCAAGGTCCCCTCCTGGTCCTGCCTACTCACACTGTCCAAACCCAGTGGCTAAATGGAACAAGGAGGGAATCCCTGAAGAGAGAATATTGAGACAGCAAGTGGCAGAGGAGAATCTGGCAGATTAGCTTTTGGTGCAAAAAGAGAGACAGGGGGTATTCACAGCCCTTGCAGTCACTCAGGTATCCTGGGTGAGTAGTTTAATCCTCTCCAGAGGAGATGTAAAACAGTATGAATGAGGCTATCACTCAAGACAATCAGTGAAAAAGTAGAGCATGTATTCTCTGTCGAAGCCAGATAAACAGAGAGGGGAGTGAAAGGCAGAGTCCACCTAATGACAGGATCAAAATTTCAGACTCTCTAAAAGGATTAATTCCCCCGAATTACCTTATCTGCTCCCACCTGGTGGGCTGGCAAGAGACAAACACAGGACAATGGGTTCAGTGATGAAGCAGAAGTTAATCAATGAAGGAAATTATGGTTTCTGTAGTCTGTTAATCCATAGCCTAATAGACAACTTCCATTGCTTTTACCACATATCTTGAAGGTTGGAACATCGTCTTGTCTACAAGTCCTGTTATACCCAAAGCCAATGAGAATGATTGTATTAAAATCCCCAATTCACCAAGAAACATGCCTTAAGGATTTTCCTGGGATTAAGTCTTTAAGCCTGAGTTCCTAAGAGCTATTGTAAACAGGGCAGTCCCTGGAGCAATTTGTGCTATTAACTTTTTAAAACATTTCTACAATAAGAGATACCCTGGGGGCATTTTTCATTCTACTTATATACTGAAATATCTGAATCTTATCTGGTAATCAGGTACTACTCTACTGTTTCTCAAACCAGTCTAAGGACCACTTGTGTCTCTAAATTGTTAGTATTTTTAAAATGGAGGTTTTAATAATGATGGTAACATAAAAGACAAAAGTACATTTTGCATCATTTGGTTGATGACTACCAAAATTACTGCTACCAAGGACTTCAGAACCCATGTGTGCAACTGTACTCAAAATGCTTTAATTAAAATCTTCAGCTAATGGAAATGGTGATGGGGTTGGGGCAAAGCTCTAAACTACAGATGGGTGATGCAGCTTAAGATATCAGGACTGTTTAAATGAAGGCTTTATTGTAGCTATTCAAATATAGAAGGGTGGTGTGAGAACAAAGTCAGCATATAACAAAGGGCCATGTAAAAAAGTCCTGAAGAGAATTCTTGTTTTCTTCAACCTCTCTTTTCAAGTCTCTCCCATGATCCACAGCATTGCTTATGCCAAAGACTTAGGGATATTTCATTACTCACTTTTTAAATCTTGTATAAACTATCTACTCATATATCTAACCATCACCTCTGGCTCCCCATTGCTACAACCCTAGTTAAGACCAGCATCTCTCTCCTGGGATGCTGCAATAAAACTCATTCTTATTGATTGTTTTTCTTGTTTCCATACTTGTACACTTATAATTCACTCTCCATATAATACTCAAAGTGACCTTTTAGAAGTATAATATCAAGATGGCTTCTGTGGAAACTAAAATAAAATCAATTGCCTTTTTAGAACTTCTAAGCTTGTAATGGGTTGAGTTGTATCACCCCCCAAAATATGTCCACTTGGAACCTCACAACACAACCTTATTTGGTATAAAGATCTTTGCCACTGTAGTTATATTCAAGATGAAATCATCCTGGAGTAGGGTCAACCTTAACCAGTAACATATGTCTTCTTAAGAAAAGGGGAAGAAGGGGCACCTGGGTGGCTCAGTGGGTTAAAGCTTCTGCCTTCAGCTCAAGTCATGATCCCAGGGTCCTGGGATTGAGCCCCGCATTGGGGTCTCTGCTCAGTGGGGAGCCTCCTTCCCTCTCTTTCTCCACCTGCCTCTGCCAATATATTTGTGATCTCTGTCTATCAAATAAATAAATAAAATATTTTTAAAAAAGAAAAGAAAAGGGGAATATAGGGGCACCTGGGTGGCTCAGTTGTTTGAGCATCTGACTCTTGGTTTCAGGTCAGGTCATGATCTCAGGGTCATGAGATCAAGCACTAAGTTGGGCTCCATGCTCAACATGGAGTCTGCTTGAAATTCTCCCTCCTTCCCACTCTACCCCTCCCTTTGCTTGTGTGCTCTCTCTCTCTCTCAAAAAATAAATAAAATCTTAAAAAATAAAGAAGTGGGGTAGACACAGATGGAGGGACTGTCATACGAAGACAGACGAAGAGATTGGAGTTATGCTGCCACAAACTAGAGAACACCTCGGTGCCAAAATCTTGAAGAAGCAAGGAAGGGTCCTCCCCCAGAGCCTTAGAACGGAGCATAGTCTACAAGATGGAGCAAGATGCCTTGATTCAAGACTCCAGAACTATGAATTTCTGTTGTTTTAAGCTACAAAGTTTTTGATACTTCGTTATGGCAGCTCAAAGAAACTAATAGAAAGCCCTACCAATCTTGCCTCTGACTGTTACTGTGATCTCATTCATTGACATTCTTCCTGTCAAACATCAGTCTCCAATCACTCTGACTTTTCTTTTTTCTTTTTTTTTTTTTTAAGATTTTATTTATTTATTTGACAGAGAGAGATCACAAGTAGGCAGAGAGGCAGGCAGAGAGAGAGGAGGAAACAGGCTCCCTGCTGAGCAGAGAGCCCGATGCGGAACTCGATCCCAGGACCCTGAGATCATGACCTGAGCCGAAGGCAGCGGCTTAACCCACTGAGCCACCCAGGCACCCCCACTCTGACTTTTCTGTTCTGATCTCAAAAAAACTTATTCCCAAGTCATTCAGACTCTCCATTGTCTCTGACTGGACTCTCTTTTCCCAAAACAATGCCTTGGTTCTCTCTCCTCAACATTCTAGTGACAGCACAAATGTTAATTTCTCTAGGATGCAAGGTGTCCTTTAACTAAAATGTCACCTTCTCAAGAAAGGCCTTTGCTGAACTCCTGCTTAAAATTGCAACCAACTGTTCCTTGCTTTCATTCTCTCATAACAACTTGCTACCATCAGACATATGCTTTACTTATATTTTATCATCCTCTTCTAAAACATAAGTTCTATGATAAGAGGAATTTTTTTCATTTATTTATTTTCAGCATAACAGTATCATTATTTTTTCACCACACCCAGTGCTCCATGCAATCCATGCCCTCTATAACACCCACCACGTGGTATCCCGACCTCCCGCCCCCCCCCCCCCCGGCCACTTCAAACCCCTCAGATTGTTTTTCAGATAAGAGGAATTTTGAACTTTATTTATTGCTGTATATTCAGCACACAGAAGAGGTCACAATAAATATTAAGTTAACAAATTAGTTAGGTGTTCATTGAATAAGGAAATGCAAGCTGAGGTATTGAAATCAATGTGTGAGTTGATTATATATAGTATATATATGATAATATATATGTATATATACATGTATTATGTAATACATGTATTAATATATATAATATATATACATATATACATATACACATATACATATATAATATACATATTATATAATGTATATAATATAACATATATAATACATATATATGTGTATATGTATATGTATGTGTATATATATTAATGTATAGATACATTATTATACATGTATATACATATACATATATAATGTATATATACACATTATATATATTATATATACACATTATATATATAATCAGCTCACACATTGATTTCAATACCTCAGCTTGCATTCCCTTATTAAATCCACTCACACATATAGATAATATATATTTTATATATTATTATATTATTATTATATTATATATAATTATTATTATTATATATATTGATTTAATACAGAAGTAACAATCATATAACATGGAGGATGCTAGGAGAAGGAAAGGAAAAGTAAAGAAGGGGACATTGGAGGGGGAGAAAAACCATGAGACTGTGGATTCCAAGAAACAAACTGAGGGTTTTAGAGGGGAGAGGAGTGGGGGGAATGGGTGAGCCTGGTGGTGGGTGTTAAGGAGGGCATGAATTGCATGGAGCACTGCATGTTGTACATAAACAATGAATCTTGGAACACTCAGAAAAGACTAATGATGTATTTATGGTGACTAACATAACACAATAAAAGTTAAAAAAAAACAACAACCTGAAAAACTATTTTCTGTAGAGGACAAGGGTAGTTCTCAGAATATGGTGGCTTTAGTAGCTTGTTAGTTTCTCACATGCTATTATTCGCCTAGCTGCTCCCACATAGCCATTGATAGTCTGGCATACAGCCAAAGACTGATGTTTTAATTTAAAAGTATATATCAGTATCTGTGTTTTCTTACCCTGTTGACTCCACCAATTCCATAATGAGGTCCGTTGCACAGTTTTTACATAACTCTAAGTGATCCATGGCCACTTTCCCAATGATCATTCTGATTATGTGATATATAACTTCCCTTTTGCTTAATAACAAGTGAAGAGGAAATGATAAACTGAGCTTCTGAATGGACATGAAACAGCAGGATATCTAAAAGTAGTAGTCATTCAATTCCACTTCTGGGTAGTTAAATGAAGAAAATAAAAACACTAATTTGGAAAGATATATGTACCCTTATGTTCATTGCAGCATTATTTAGTCAAAATATGGAAACATGGAGCACTGGTTGTGGTGCAAAAACAATGAATACTGTTATGCTGAAAAGAAATTAAAAAAATAAAAAAAATATGGAAACAACCTAAGTGCCAATCAATAGATGAGTTTATAAAGAAGATGTAGTGTATGTATAAAATGAAATATTACTATGCCATAAAAAATGGAATCTTGCCATTTGCAATGACATGAATGGACCTACAGTATATTATGCCAAGTAAAATAAGTTAGAGAAAAAAAAGATAAGTACCATATGATTTTACCTATATGTGGAATTTAAGAAACAAAACAAATAAAATGAGAGAGAGACAGACTCATAAATACAGAGAAAAAACTAGTGATTGCCAAATGGAAGAGGGTAGGGGAGATGAAATTGGTGAAAGGGATAAAGAGGTACAAACATTCGGTTATAACATCACTAAGTCATGAAGTGTAAAGTACAGCATAGGAATCTAGCCAACAATACTATAATAACTGTCAGGTGGCAGATGATATCTACATTTATTGTGGTAAGCATTATGTAATGTATATAAATATCAAATCATTATGTTGTACACCTGAAACTAATATAATATTGTATGTCAGCTATACTTCAATTAAAAAATATAAATGCTTACATTTACATCATAGCTTCTCAAAGAATCTGTAGTATAAGATCAGTTTTTTGTTTCTTTGTATAAGATCATGCTGATACATATAATCTGAAAATAATACAACTCACAACTGCCTAGTGAATCTATTATTGCATACATTTATTCTCCCATGCAGAATCATTCTGCACATAATGCATTCAATTCAGCAGGGACATCATGACACAGAATGACCAGCGCATACATTTATTCTCCCATGAAGAATCATTCTGCACACAATACATTCAATTCAGCAGGGATATCATGACACAGAATGACCAGTGCTGGATACCCAGAACAAGCCAGGGACAGTGAAGCTGGAGCAGCCAGACATGTGTGGCAAGCTTGATTTTTTAAAATTTTTTTTCAGCATAACAGAATTCATTCTTTTTGCACCACACCCAGTGCTCCATGCAATACGTGCAAGCTTGATTTTCATCAAGGTCTTCTCACTTTCTCTGGCTCCTGCCAAACTTCATCCATAATTACTTTGTTTATAGATGGTCATGAAGTGATAGCAGAACTCCAAGTTGAAATTTCTCTTGGTAAAAGATAAAAGGAGGTTTGGCTATTATCATCAGCATTCTTCTATATGAAAAGAATCCCTACAAGAAGCTCTAAGGAAGATGGGGTGTGGCAATCAGGGGATATTTGTAAGTCTGGGAAATGAAGTACAAGTGGTACATGTCTGTGTCATAGGACTTCTGCCAGGAGAAAGAGACAATAATGGGGGTGGGGGAATGGACAGAACTTTGATGGCCCCCAGCTACATTTTTTTATGGCTCACAGGCTCTGCTGCCAGGCATGGAAATTGGTAGTGTTTCTACATGCCAATGAAGAGTTGGGTCAATTCCACTTAATACTTACAGGTAGCGATTTAGCTGAGGGTAGAGCACAACAGTGGATTTTCTTCCAAGGGAGGGGCAGTGCACACGCTGAACATCAGTGAGTATCCACAGGCATTACCAGTGGTTATAGCAGTTCTTAAAAAAGCTAAAGGGGCCATTTAATCCCACAGAACAAGTTACATCTTCTGGGATTGCTTCTCATATGTCAGCCATCCTTTTCCACTTTCCAAAAAGGAGAACTTAATGGATACTGGCACAATCAAACCTGCAGAAGAGGGATGAGCAAGTCTGAGGAAGGAACGGCTGTGGTGTATTGGTGTCACAGACATTTCTGATAAGAGAGTTCTGATGTAGGCACATTGCTTCTTAATTCTTGTTCCTTCAACCCAACAATTGTTCTTGGAGAGAAGATGTGTGTGGTATGGGAATGATGTATGTTGGACTATGAGATCCCACACATTATTGTCTAAGCCAGTAGCTCCCCCATGTGTAGTTGAATCGACTATAGCACTATTTTGGGACTCTACAGCAAAACAAAACAACCCCCCCCTCAAACAAAACAAAACAAAACAAAACAAGAAAGAGGGTTCCATGTTAGACTTTTAAGGTAAAAAAAATTGATTTTTTACAGGAAATTATAGAATTTAGAAGAATTTTTAGAAGAATTGTATTTAGAAGAGTTATTTAGAAGAATTGTAGAAACACTACCAATTTCCATTGATCCAGCATCTGTGGATGACTGTAGATGTTAGCATGGGATGAGGCTGACAAGAAGCAATGGAGTTTAGAGCCAAAAGTACTATCTCTGGGTGAAAATGGATTAGTGACTCAGTAATGCAGTATAAATGAAGATCCTCTTTGATATATAAAAATATTCATATAAAATGATACATAAATATAATTTATATTATATGTAATGTGGTAGCAAAAAAGCTTTTATGAGGCCACAGAGAAGAAACTTGAACAAGATACAGTTGACAAATTAAAAACATTCTAGATGCACAAGAGTACACGCATGACCCTTATGATGTATCAGCCTAGAGATAGTTCAGAGAGAAAGCTATTAAAAATGTTGAATCAGTTTGGAATGTCTTCATTCCCACAGCTGTACATCAATATAAAGATTCTTGCCTCTGAGAGGGTTTATCTTCCAAATACTTTCATAAATGCCTCCTTCACATCCTTGTTTCTCAGGCTATAAATGAATGGGTTCATCATGGATGTTATGACTGAGTAGAACACAGAGATCACCTTATCCCCTTCACTTATTTTTTTGGAATTTGGACGCATGTAGGTAAATATTGTTGAGCCATAGAAGAAGACAACAACGATGAGATGAGAACCACAAGTAGAAAAGACCTTGATCCTCCCCTCTCCTGACTGTATCTGAATCACAGTGGAAATAATATTCCAATAGGAGAAAAGGATGAGGGAAAGAGGACCAAGGAGAATTACCACACCCATTGCAAAGATGGCAATCTCAGCTTTGTACGTTTCTTCTGAAGCCAACTTCAGGAGTGCAGGAGGTTCACAAAAATAATGATTAATTATGTTCTGTCCGTGGTATGACAGACATAAAGTAAATGTTGTGTCTACCAGAGATACAAATGCTCCAGTGGCCCAGGACCCTATGCTCAGCTGTATACACACCCTCTGGGTCATGAGCATGGAGTAGTGAAGGGGCTTACAGACAGCCACATAGCGGTCATAGGACATCACTGCTAGGAGGGAACTTTCTGTACACCCAGCTACTAGGAAAAAAATCATCTGAATTGA
This sequence comes from Mustela nivalis, assembly GCF_964662115.1. Classification (NCBI taxonomy): domain Eukaryota; kingdom Metazoa; phylum Chordata; class Mammalia; order Carnivora; family Mustelidae; genus Mustela; species Mustela nivalis. The sequence continues at coordinate 68,958,522 of NC_139028.1, forward strand.
ACAGCCAGCAAAGGAAATGGTTTTTCTCATTACTAGCAAATGGAATAACATCTGGGGGATGATTGTTGTAGAGAAACAGAGATCAGTAAATGACAAATTTTTAAGGAAGAAGTACATTGGTGTTTGAAGTCGAGAGTCGATATGAATTAGCATTATGATGAGAAGATTTCCCAACAGAGTTATCAGGTAGATGATGAGAAACACCACAAACAGGAGGATCTGTATCTGCCGATCTGAAGAAAGGCCCAGCAAGATAAATTCAGTCACATAGGTTTGGTTTTCTGTGCCCATTGATGTTTATTTCTGCCTAAACATTAGCATAACTAGGGCAATCAGAAGTTGACTATAATGGAAAATCAAATCCTGAAAGCAAAGATCTCATTGCAAGAACAAAAGTATTTGACTGAAAACATTCTTGGAAGCATTTAAGACACTTGATTTTCTAAAAATTCCATACCTAATTCTTACTGAAACTATTTGAAAAAGGATGCCAACATATTATATGGATTTGAGAAAACATGACGAGTTCTGCCTTTAGTAAAAAGCCCAGGTTTTTCTTTTTCCTAGTTTATTTTCTCAGTCAGCAGATTTTGACTTTCATCAAGGAGCAGAAGCAATAATTATCTTTTCTTTTCTGTTTCCAAGGGATCCTTTGTCATCCTTCCTAGTAGGAAGGGAATTTTAAGAAACCATTTAGATCATGTAATAATCCACAGTCCTAGTACTTTTCTAAATTCTTTATGGTGTCAGAGAATCAAGGCTTGATGGCAATGTGGAAGATTAAGATATAATGGGCCCTCATCACTACTGAGCCAAGATGTTGGAGACAAGACCAGACTTGGGCAACACCACACACTATGGAACAAAGGACAACCCTTTGTGGAGATAAAATGGCACCATAATAGCTGTCTGCACAATGGCAGTGTCTTTTCTGGTGCAACTAGTGTTTGAGCTCATTCATGCTGCTGTTTGTTTCATAGAATCCAATGAGATGTGTAGGTGCATCAGTAGGAAATCAGGTTCTGGTCCAATGCTTTGTACTCAGGCAGAAATACTATTCAGTTTATATATTACTGTACCTCAGGAGCAAGCAAGGAATAACATGGCTGGATATAAGCTAATAAAGAAGGAAATTAGAGAATGTAGCTGGGGACATGGGCAAATGGTTGGCACTTGTGGCTGGAGTCTTCTATCCCTGAGAGGGTTATGGTCAAATAATCTTCGACAAAGCAGAAAAAATATCTGGTGGTAAAAAGACAGTCTCTTCAATAAATGGTGCTGGGAGAATTGGATAGTGAATCCAATTGGCTATATATAGAAGAATGAAACTCAACCATCATTCTCTCATACCATACATAGAGATAAACTCAACATGGATGTAAGACCTCAGTGTGAAGCAGGGATCTATCAAGATCCTAGAAGAGAACATAAGCAGTAATCTCTTTGACATTGGCCACAGCAACTTCTTTCAAGACACATCTCCAAAGGCAAAGGCAACAAAAGTGAAAGTGAACTTTTGGGACTTCATCAAGATCAAAAGCTTCTTCACAGAAAAGGAAATAAAACAAGGAAACTAAACAAAGAAGAAACCCAGGGAATGGGAGAGGATATTCAAAAATGACACTACAGGCAAAGGGCTGATATCCAAGATCTATAACGAACTCCTCAAACTCAGCACACACAAAACAGATAATCATGTAAAAGAAATGGGCAGAAGACATGAACAGACACATGAAAAAATGTTCATCATTACTATCCATCAGTGAAATTAAAATCAAAACCACATAGATATACCACCTTATACCAGTTTGAACAGCCAAAATCATCAACAGGACAGGAAGCAGCAAGTGTTGGAGAGGATGTGGAGGAATGGGAACCCTCTCAAACTGTTGGTAGGAATGCAAGTTAGTGCAGCCATTTTGGGAAACAGTGTGGAGAGTCCTCAAAAAATTAAAAAAGAGAGCTCCCCTATGACCCTGCAATTGCACTACTGGGAAATTACCCCAAAGATACAGATGTAGTGAAAAGAAAGGCCACATATACCTCAATCTTCATAGCAGCAATGGTCACAATCACTAAACTGTGGCAAGAGCTGAGATGCCCTTCAAGAGATGAATAGATAAAGATGTGGTCCATATAGCAATGGTCACAATCACCAAACTGTGGCAAGAGCTGAGATGCCCTTCAAGAGATGAATAGATAAAGATGTGGTCCATATATGTAATTGAATATTACACAGCCATCAGAAAGGATGAATACCCAACTTTTGTAGAAACATGGGCTGGAATGGAGGAGATTATGCTGAGTAAAATAAATCAAGCAGAGAAAGTCAATTATCATATGGTTTCACTTACTTGTGGAGCATAAGGAATAACATGGATGACATTAGGAGAAGAAAAGGAAAAGTAAATTAGGGGAAATTGGAGGGGGAGACAAACCATGAGAAACTGTGGATTCTGAGAAACAAACTGAAGGTTAGGAGGGGAGGGAGATGGGGAGATGGGTGTGCCTGGTGGTGGGTTTTAAGGAGGGGACGTATTGCATGGAGCACTGGGTGTGGTGCATAAACAATGAATCTTGGAATATGAAAAAATTAAAATTGCAATGTTAAAAAAAAAAAAGAAGGGTCGAGGGGCACCTGGGTGGCTCAGTGGGTTAAGCCTCTGCCTTTGGCTCAGATCATGATCTCAGGGTCCTAAGATCGAGCCCCACATTGGCTCTCTGCTCAGCAGTGAGCCTGTTTCCTCCCTCTCTCTCTGTCTGCCTCTCTGCCTACTTGTGGTCTTTGTCAAATAAATAAATAAAATCTTAAAAAAGGAAAAAAAAAAAAAAGAAGGTTGAAGTACTAGTCTTAGAATTGACCTTCAGAATGATTTGAGAACAGGTAGCACATCTAGCTCCCTGGCAGTTACCTTTTTTTTTTTTTAAGATTTTATTTATTTATTTGACAGAGTTCATAAGTGGGCAGAGAGGCAGACAGAGAGAGGAAGGGAAGCAGGCTCCCTGATGAGCAGGGAGCCCAATGTGGGGCTTGATCCCAGGACCCTGGGATCATAACCTGAGCCAAAGGAGAGGCTTTGACCCACTGAGCCAACCAGGCGCCCCCTGGCACAGCTATCTTGACATAGAAATCAAAGCCCGCAAACATAGAAAGGATGGTTTTCACACATTAGTCTCTACATCTAGCTGGCAGTATAGAAAAAATGTGGTCAGATCAGTTGTGGCTGGACCACTGGCTCATGTGCTGCCAAGTACAACTTGATTGCAGGACCACAAGTTAACAGTGAGTTTCCTATTTTTGAATTATCATCCACATGGAAATGAAATGGGTCCAGCCTGAACCTATAGTAGAGTCTATTGGTCTTTAAGAAACCAGGAAGACAGAGTCAGGGAATGATTTGAAGAATTGGCAAAATTAAATGAGAACTATCTTTTCTTTAGATACAGTGTAAACAGAATATACAAGAGGACCACTGATAAGGTCTGTAACTATAGTAGCCACAATGATACTTGAAAATGATACAACTCATTTTCCAATAATTTTTGATAAGTGCATTTTTTCACTCCATCATGGTAAATATGCTTGCAATGAACTATGCATATTTCATTTGTACAATTTGGTGAATTTTGATATATATATATACAATAATACATATTTGATTTATTGCAATAAATAAATAATTTATTTTTAATAAATAAAAATATTTGATATATTATATACTATAGTAATAATAAAAGGATTTGTCAACTTATACATGGTTGTTTATTTACAATCCTGTCTTTCTACTAGGCTATAAGTTTCTTCAGGGTAAAAATTCTATCTCAACCCATATGTCTGCATTACCGGGCATATAGTAACTTTCCAATAAATTTTCACTGAATGGATAAATGAATAACTGAATAACTGCATGCAGCAATGAACAAATTTCTCCTTAACACACAATCCCATTCACACACACACACAGGCACTAAAACACTCCTAAGTGTTGGTTGTCCTATTTAAGACATAGTATGAAATTCAGATGGCATAGCTAATACTGTGGTCCAGCTTGGAATGGGGATATCCTGTGACCAATCGGAAGGAAAACAAAAAGGATGATCACTTGGACCACTAGTATGGATGAGAGTATATCAGTGGTAGTTCTTCTGGTGGAATATATTCTCAATATGAAATCCTATTTTCTTTCTTCCTAGCACCTGAGAGTATATATGTAATCTGATAGCTACCTGAGTACTAAGGTACTGGGGCAGGGAGTGGCCACACACCCAGCATTAGCACTCACTGAGCTCTAGCTCCTTCTCAGCTCCTAAAAAATGAGCAGCACATTGCAAGAAGTTGTGTCATGAAACCTAGGAAGTACACTGTGAGTCCAGTGGGTATCACAGTGTCCAGACAGTGTGGGAATATTGAGAGAAGAAAATAATATAATAACAAAGATAAAAGGTCAGAGTTAAGGAAGATTTTGGGAGTTGAAAAGGGGTAGCTAGTTTTAGAGACAATGGATCTTTTGGTTCCTTGCACCAATCAGCATATAAACTGACTCCCTCAAAAACAGTCCAGTAGCAGACTTCTAAGACTGAGATTCTAGAGAAGAGAGAAGAAGAAAAATCTCTTCTCCCAAATAGGCTGTGGGTTATAAAAAATAGGGATGTGACCCTTCTCCCAAGATAGACACAAAATTTCTGGTTCTAGAGAGACTTTATTCCTTCAGAATCTTCCTTCTTCCTTCTTCTTACCTAGAGACATGGGGTGAATTTGTTTTGGAGATGCATGGAACTACATGGGAGGGTACTTCACACAGAGTACAGAAAAATGAGATCCAGAGATCCCAGGTGTAGATCCAGAGTTGGGTATTGGATTCCAGTGATTCTCAACCCTCTCTTCTAACAGCTGGATACATTGCAATGAATTTTTCAGTGGATTCTATTCCAAACTCGGGCTGTATTCTTGGATGAGTTAAATACTTTGGAACACCAAAGTGAAATGAACCTTATTCTGAGAGGTTCTTGAGAGATGAGGCCCTGAGAACTGATGCACCTGGGATGATCCCCAGGGTTCTCCTTGGCCACAGCTGACTCTATTATCTCTACACACAATGAGATACCATGGGACATTTTTTTTTTCTTGTAGTCATATACAATACTGTGACTGTCTTTTAATTTCCAATCTTTCTTTTTTTTTTTTATATTCAACTTTTTATTTTTTATAAACATATATTTTTATCCCCAGGGGTACAGGTCTGTGAATCACCAGGTTTACACACTTCACAGCACTCACCAAAGCACATACCCTCCCCAATGTCCATAATCCCACCCCCTTCTCCCAAACCCCCTCCCCCCAGCAACCCTCAGTTTGTTTTGTGAGATTAAGAGTCACTTATGGTTTGTCTCCCTCCCAATCCCATCTTGTTTCATTTATTCTTCTCCTACCCACTTAAGCCTCCATGTTGCATCACCACTTCCTCATATCAGGGAGATCATATGATAGTTGTCTTTCTCTGCTTGACTTATTTCGCTAAGCATGATACGCTCTAGTTCCATCCATGTTGTCGCAAATGGCAAGATTTCATTTCTTTTGATGGCTGCATAGTATTCCATTGTGTATATATACCACATCTTCTTGATCCATTCATCTGTGGATGGACATCTAGGTGCTTTCCATAGTTTGGCTATTGTGGACATTGCTGCTATAAACATTCGGGTGCATGTGCCCCTTTGGATCACTACATTTGTATCTTTAGGGTAAATACCCAATAGTGCAATTGCTGGGTCATAGGGCAGTTCTATTTTCAACATTCTGAGGAACCTCCATGCTGTTTTCCAGAGTGGCTGCACCAGCTTGCATTCCCACCAACAGTGTAGGAGGGTTCCCCTTTCTCCACATCCTCGCCAGCATCTCCAATCTTTCTTTAAGAGAAAAATATTCATATATTCTGGGCCTGAGGAGAATTCAAGAAACCAACCATACCATCCCTATTTTCTTGTTGGGAAGCAGAATCTAGAGTGTAAAGTACATGCAAGCATATCTGCATATTCTTTAATTTAAATCCAGAGAAAAGTGGAAATTTTCATACTCTTAGTATTTTTCTATTAAAATGAGTTTAAAATTATTGCTTATTTGAGGATCTGGTGGCCACTGTTAAGCAATTTTAGCTGGTCCTATAAAACAACAGGTTTGAGAAAATCTTCGTAAAAATCAAGTATTTGATACAAGGACAGACGCATATTTTTCTGAGAGTTCTGGATTGAAATTACTCAATGTTATATGTTCCTGTCAATGTTTATTTCTTTTTATATGAAAAATATTGTAACTTTGCATATGCGTTACTAAATTTACGCCATTTACTTCTTTAATGTCAATACTAATATGATTATTTTATTGTTCAACAATATTTATACATTTTATCACTCAAATATTTACATATTTCCTATTGTGTTTTTTATTTACTCCAAATTTTATTCCTTCTATTATAGATGTTCTACAAAAATGTTCTCTTCATCAAGATCAAAAGCTTCTGCACAGCAAAGGAAACAGTCAAAAAAACAAAGAGGCAACCCACGGAATGGGAGAAGATATTTGCAAATGACAGTACAGACAAAAGGTTGATATCCAGGATCTATAAAGAACTCCTCAAACTCAACACACACAAAACGGACAATCATATCAAAAAATGGACAGAAGATATGGACAGACACTTCTCCAATGAAGACATACAACTGGCTATCAGACACATGAAAAAATTTTAATCATCACTAGCCATCAGGGAGATGCAAGTTAAAACCACATTGAGATATCATCTTACACCAGTTAGAATGGACAAAATTAGCAAGACAGGAAACAAAATGTGTTGGAGAGCATGTGGAGAAAGGGGAACACTCTTCCACTGTTGGTGGGAATGCAAGTTGGTGCAGCCTCTTTGGTGAAGAGTGTGGAGATTCCTCAAGAAATTAAAAAGAGAGCTTCCTTATGACCCTGCAATTGCACTATTGGGTATTTACCCCAAAGGTACAGATTTTGTGAAAAAGAGGGCCATCTGTACCCCAATGTTTATAGCAGCAATGGCCACAGTCGCCAAACTGTGGAAAGAACCAAGGTGCCACTCAACGGATGAATGGATAAGGAATATGTGGTCCATATACTCTATGGAGTATTATGCCTCCATCAGAAAGGATGAATACCCATTTGTAGCAACATGGACAGGACTGGAAGAGATTATGTGAAGTGAAATAAGTCAAGCAGAGAGAGCCAATTATCATATGGTTTCACGTATTTGTGAAGCATAACAAATAGCATGGAGGACAAGGGGAGATGGAGAGGAAAGGGAGTTGAGGGAAATTGAAAGGGGAGGAAAACCATGAGAAACTATGGACTCTGAAAAAGAACCAGAAGGTTTTGAAGGGGCGGGGGGTGGGAGGTTGGGGGAACCAGGTTGTGGGTATTGGAGAGGGCATGGATTGCATGGAGCACTGGGTGTGGTGCAAAAATAATGAATACTGTTATGCTGAAAATAAATAACAAAATAAAATAGATCCTGGATATCAACCTTTTGTCTGTACTGTCATTTGCAAATATCTTCTCCCATTCCGTGGGTTGCCTCTTTGTTTTCTTAACTGTTTCCTTGGCTGTGCAGAAGCTTTTGATTTTGATGAAGTCCCAAAACTTCATCTTCGCTTTAGTTTCCTTTGCCTTTGAAGACCTATCTTGAAAGAAGTTGCTGTGGCTGATATTGAAGAGATTACTGCCTATGTTCTCCTCTAGGGTTCTGATGGATGCCTGTCTCACGTTGAGGTCTTTTATCCATTTTGAGTTTATCTTTGTGTACGGTGTAAGAGAATGGTCGAGTTTCATTCTTCTACATATAGCTGCCCAGTTTTCCCAGCACCATTTATCGAAGAGACTTATTTGAAGAGTCTTTTTCCACTGTATATATTTTCTTGTTTTGTCGAAGATTATTTGACCATAGAGTTGAGGGTCCATATCTGGGCTCTCTACTCTGTTCCACTGGTTTGTTTTTATGTCAGTACCATGTTGTCTTGGTGATCACAGCTTTGTAGTAATGCTTGAAATCAGGTAACATGATGCCCCCATTTTATTTTTGTTTTTCAATATTTCCTTAGTGATTCGGGGTCTCTTCTGATTCCATACAAATTTTAGGATTATTTACTCCAGCTTTTTGAAGAACACCGGTGGAATTTTGATTGGAATAGCATTAAAAGTATAGATTGCTTTAGGCAGTATAGACATTTTAACAATGTTTATTCTTCCGATCCAAGAGCATGGAATGGTCTTCCATCTTTTTGTGTCTTCTTCCATTTCTTATCGTTGGAGATCTTAACAAGCCTCTCTCAGAAATAGACAGATCATCGAAGCAGAAAACCAATAAAGAAACAAGAGCATTGAGTGACACATTGGACCAGGTGGACCGCATAGATATTTACAAAACATTCCTCCCTAAAACAACAGAATACTCATTCTTCTCAAGTGCACATGGAACCTTCTCCAGAATAGACCACATACTGGGTCACAAATCAGGACTCAACCAATACCAAAAGACTGAGATTATTCCCTGCATATTCTCAGATCACAATGCTTTGAAACTGGAGCTCAATCACAAGGAAAAGTTCAGAAGGAACTCAAACACCTGGAAGCTAAAGACTACCTTGCTTAAGAATGCTTGGATCAACCAGGAGATCAAGGAAGAACTGAAATAATTTATGGAAACCAATGAGAATGAAGACACTTCGGTCCAAAACCTATGGGATACAGCAAAGGCAGTCCTAAGGGTGAAATACATAGCCCACGCTTCCCTCAAAAAAATTGAAAAATCCAGGACACTGCAGCTGTCTCTACACCTTAAAGAGCTGGAGAATCAACAACAAATCAATCCAACTCCACACATCAGAAGGGAAATAATCAAGTTTAGAGCTGAGATCGATGAGGTAGAAACCAGAGATACAGTAGAACATATCAATGAAACTAGAAGCTGGTTTTTTTTAAAGTATCAATAAGATAGATAAACCATTGGTGACACTAATCCAAAAGAAAAGAGAGAAAGCTCAAATACATAAAATTATGAATGAAAACGGAGAGATCACAATGAACACCAAGGAAGTAGAAACAATCAGCAGAAGTTATTATCAACAGTTATATGCCAATAAGCTAAGCAACCTAGATGAAATGGATACATTCCTGCAAAACTATAAACTCCCAAAATTGAATCAGGAAGAAATTGACAACCTGAATACACCAATATCTACTAACGAGATTAAAGCAGTGATCAAGAACTCCCAAAAAACAAAAGCCCAGGACCTGATGGATTCCTGGGGAATTCTACCAAACTTTCAAAGAAGAAATAACACCTATTCTCCTGAAGCTGTTTCAAAAAATTGAAGCAGAAGGAAAACTTTCTGACTCTTTCTATGAAGCCAGCATTACCCTAATCCCCAAACCAGGCAAAGACCCTACCAAAAAGGAGAATTTCAGACTAATATCACTGATGAATATGGATGCTAAGATTCTCAACAAGATCCTAGCAAACAGGATCCAATAGCACATTAAAAAGATTATCAACCATGACGAGGTGGGATTCATCCCTGGGCTACAAGGATGGTTCAACATTCGCAAATCAATCAATGTGATAGAACAAATTAATAAGAGAAGAGAGAAGAAGCATATGGTCCTCTCAATTGATGTAGAAAAAGCATTTGACAAAATCCAGCGTCTGTTCCTGATTAAAACGCTTCAAAGTATAGGGATAGCGGGAACATTCCTGAACCTCATCAAATCTATCTATGAAAGACCCAAAGCAAATATCATCTTCAATGGGAAAAAGCTTGCATCCTTCTCGTTGAGATCAGGAACAAGACAAGGATGCCCACTCTCACCACTCTTGTTCAACATAGTATTAGAAGTCCTAGCAACAGCAATCAGAAAACAAAGGGAAATAAAAGATATCCAAATTGGTAATGAATAAGTCAAACTCTCTCTCTTTGCAGATGACATGATTCTTTATACGGAAAACCCAAAAGACTCCACCCCCAAACCATTAGAACTCACACAGCAATTCAGCAATGTGGCAGGATACAAAGTCAATGTGCAGAAATCAGTGGCTTTCTTATACACTAACAATGAAAATACAGAAAGGGAAATTAAAGAATCGATTCCATTTATGATAGCACCAAGAACCATAAGATACCTGGGAATAACCTACCAAAGAGGTAAAGGATCTGTACGTGAGGAACTATAGAACACTCCTGAAGGAAATTGAAGAAGACAGAAAAAGATGGAAGACCATTCCATGCTCTTGGATCGGAAGAATAAACATTGTTAAAATGTCTATACTGCCTCGAGCAATCTATACTTTTAATGCCATTCCCATCAAAATTCCACCTGTATTCTTTAAAGAGCTGGAGCAAATAATCCAAAAATTTGTATGGAATCAGAAGAAACCCTGAATCGCTAAGGAAATGTTTAAAAACAAAAATAAAACGGGGAGCATTATGTTACCTGATTTCAAGCTTTACTACAAAGCTATGATCACCAAGACAGCATGATACTGGCATCAAAACAGACACATTGGCCAGTGGAAAAGAGTAGAGAGCCCAGATATGGACCCTCTGCTCTATGGTCAAATAATCTTTGACAAAACAAGAAAAAATATTCAGTGGAAAAAGAAAGTCTCTTCAATAAATGGTGCTGGGAAAAATGGGCAGCTATATGTAGAAGAATGAAACTCGACCATTCTCTTACACCGTACACAAATATAAACTCAAAATGGATAAAAGACCTCAACATGAGACAGGCATCCATCAGAATTCTAGAGGAGAACATAGGCAGTAATCTCTTCAATATCAGCCACAGCAACTTCTTTCAAGTTATGTCTCCAAAGGCAAAGGAAACAAAAGCAAAGATGAAGTTTTGGGACTTCATCAAAATCAAAAGCTTCTGCACAGCAAAGGAAACAGTGTTTATTGATTTTCTTCTTCGATGATCTATTTCTGAGAGAGGCATGTTAAGATCTCCAACAATTAGTGTATTCATATCAATATGACTGTTTATCTTGATTAACAGTTTTCTTATGTAATTGGCTGCTCCCATATTGGGGCCATAGATATTTACAATTGTTAGATCATCTTGGTGGATAGTCCCTTTAAGAATGATGTAGTGTCCTTCTGTATCTCTGACTACAGTCTTTAGTTTAAAATCTAATTTGTCTGATATGAGAATCGCTACCCCGGCCTTCTTTTGAGGCCCATTGGCTTGAAAGACGTTTCTCCATCCCTTCACTTTCAGTCTGGGTGTATCTTTAGGTTCAAAATGGGTCTCTTGTAGATGACATATGGATGGGTCCTGTCATTTTATCCAGTCTGCAACCCTGTGTCATTTTATGGGCACATTTAGGCCATTCACATTGAGGGTGATTATTGATAGATACGTTTTTGTTGACATCGAGTTACATTTGAAGTCTTTCTTTCTGTAGACTGTCTCTATATTTCTTTCAATGCTATTCTTAGGATTTTTCCTCTTTTATAGAACCCCCCTTAATATTTCCTGCAGTGTCGGCTTGGTGGTTGCATAGTGTTTTAAGCCTTGCCGGTCCTGGAAACTCTTTATCTCTCCATCCATTTTTAATGTCAGTCTTGCTGGATAAAGTATTCTTGGCTGCATTTTCTTCTCATTCAGTGTTCTGAATATATCTTGCCAGATCTTTCTGAATTTCCAGGTCTCTGTGGACATGTCTGACTTTATTCTGATGGACTTTCCTCTGTACGTAAGGAGCTTCTTTGTCCTGGCTGCTTTCAAGAGGTTCTGCCTACAATTATAATTCTTCATTCTTATTATTAGGTGTCTCGAGGACTTTTGAGAGTCTGTAATGTTAGGGGGAAATCTTTCGGCCTCTAGTACCTGAACGCTGGTTCCATTCACGAGATTTGGAAAATTTTCATGAAGAACTTGTTCCGCTATTTCTTCTAGACTTCTTTCTTTCTCCTCCCCTTCAGGGATTCCGATAATTCTGACATTGGAACATTTCATGGTATCATTTATTTTCCTGATTCTGTTTTTGTGGCTTCTAAGCTGTTTGTTCCAGTCTTCCTCCTGATCTTTTCTCTCTATCTGTTTGTCCTCCAGATCACTAATTCTATCTTCTGTCTCAGTTACTCTAGCGTTGAGAGAATTTAGATTAGATTGGAACTCATTGAGAGCATTGTGAAGCTCATCCCTGGTAGCTTTCAGCTCTTCCCTAATATTGAAAACATAATCTCTGGTCGTTATCAGTTCGGCCCTAATAAATTCTGCTTGGTCACCCATGGCTTTCTCCAATCTAGCTATCGCTTGGATAATTGTTAGCCTGAATTCTCTTTCCGGCATATTGTCTATGTTGATAGCCATTAGCTCTGTTGCAGAAGGTCCATCTTCTGTATTTTTCTTCTGTTGGGCATTCCTCCTCCTAGTCATTTTGGTGGGAGATGGCTGAACGGGTGTAGCTGGGTGTTTTGACTGTGGTGCAGTCAAGGTGCACCCTTGAATGCTTCTGAGCAATCAGGGTTCCCCACCCAAATGAGAGCAAAAAGAAAAGGGAAGAAAAAAAGAGAGAGGGAGAGAGACAGGAAAGAAACGTGAGATAAAATAGAAGGTTCAGCCCAAATGGTCCCCAAGGTAAGATTTATGAAGTATACAAACAGACAGAGACAAACAAAAAGACTGATAAAAGTATATGAGAAGAGAAAAAAATTATATATATATATATATATATATATATATATATATATATATATATATATGCAAATAAAGGAAGAACCTCGTCAAAAAGAACCCTGAGTGTAAGATTTATATACTATCAGGACAAACACAAAAAACACAAAAAACACAGAAATACTGGTGGAAGAAAAAGATGGGAGAGTGGTTGTAAATTCTCAGTGGGTGAGGAAGGTTGTTTTGATTCTTCCTGGATGTATCTTGATATCTTTGTTAAAGGACTCAACTTTCCTAAGATAAGGGGGGATTAGGAATTGATTTACCTATAGGGGTGGCATTGATTGGGGAAAGGGGATTACCTTGAAGTAATAACTCTATATGAATATTAGAAAATAAAAAGTAACTCTATATGAATATTAGAAAATAAAAATTTAAAAAAGGAATAAACTAAACTAAACTAAACTAAAATTAAAAAAAAAAAAGAAATGCAAAAGGAAAACACAGGGGTATGTATCAAAACGTTCAAGTTAGAAGGTTATGGAATTTGATATACTGGACATCTCACTGTGATGGTAAATAGGTTAAAAAATTATCTATATAATAATAAAAAATTAACTATATAAAAAAATGAGCCAGAATAGTAGGATCGAATTAATAATAAAAATTGTCCTATGAAGTAGTGGTGGTTGTTCTCTTGTTGTCTTTTTTTTTTTTTTTCTTTTCTGGTTGGTTTTCTGGGGGAGGGGCCTGCCACGTGGGTTTTCAGTCCCTGAAGTTCTCTCAGCTAAGTCCTCCAGCCCCCCTCAAGGGGGTGGGCTCTAAAGAAACTGTTTTTTTCAGGCTTTTGTTCTCTGGAGGTTTTTATATTTGTTCACTTTTTTTTTTTTTTTCTCTCTCGCCTTGACCACTTTTGATGGTTTTAGGTTTAGAGGAAAGCAAACTGAACCCTGACCTCCCTCTCAGAGAGAAGCCTCAGTCCAGCTGCAGAGCCCATATAAATCTCCCCTTGGCCGCTGGCAGAGCAGGTTCCCAGTCGCGGTCCCTGGGGACTCAGGATTTTTTGCTTGTACCCAAAACCATGGCAGCAGCAGCTGTCTGGGCAGCTCCAGACTGCCAGAGAAGTTCCAAGCAGCAATCACACACTAAGATTTTCCCGCTGGCCTGGGCTGGGAGTGCCTGGTCTTTCCGGTCTGAGAGCACTCGGCTGGCATTTATGTGCACCTCTCTCAGGGGAGGGCGCGGAGCACTACTCGGACCCTGATGGCACAGCAGGGCACTTGCGTGGGAACTGCAAAAAGGCTATTCTTCTGTTGGCTGGCAAGGCTCCCAGCCCCTCACAGGAGCCGGGCGCCAAGCACTCTCAGGCGCGCTGGTGGTTCAGGGACCGAGACCTGGTTTCTCTGCTGCACTCTCTCTGGCTCTGCACCAGGGGTGGCTGTCCTGGGTCTGGGGACTTAAGCCTGGACCCTAACACCCCGATTCCCACAATCCCCCCCCCCCCCCAGTGATCCTTTGCTCTTTTTGAGGGCTTTCTACCAGACTCCCGAGTTAATGCTGGTCCCCAGGCACAGGGCACTCTCGTATTAGGATATTACTTTCCAATGGGTCGCCTCTGGTGGCTCCCTCCCCCTTTTGTTTATCTTCCGATATCAGTCCGACTTTCCCACTCCACTTTACCTGCCCACTGGCATCTTCTGCTCCAGTAGAGATCCAGACGTATATAATTCTGATGTCAGGCTGATTTCGTGGGTGATTGGAGATCTTTGGAAGGTAATCAGCTCACTTTAGGGTGCAGGTTGAACGGGTGCCTCCTCCTACTTCCCTGCCATCTTGTCTCCCCCATATTATATTATTTTTAAAAATTTTCTAGATTCAAAATCTTGAAAAGAATAGAAGAGGAAGAGGTTGAAGGAAGAGGATAAAGAGAATAAGAAGAGGAGGAGGTGGAGGAAAGAGGAGGTGAAGAAGGAGGAGGAGAAGAAGATGAAGAAGGTGGGAGGGAGAGGAGGAGCAGAAGGGAAAATGGGGGGGGGAGAAAAAGAAGATCTTAATGAAAATAATAAAATATTACCAACACAGTTCAACATAGTGGATTTTTTCTAACATTTCCCATAATTTTGTATCCTCAGAAAGCAAACTCAGAAAAGAATCCCCAGACACATGAAGCAAACTGGTTATGCTAATAAGGGTTTTTCTAACTTAGCAATAAGAAAGAGTAAGTTCTTTGTTTCCTCCACCTCACTTACTTGACTCAGTTAATTCTATATTTTACTGCTACTTTCAACATCCCACTTTTGATACCAATTCATTATTTTTATAATGTGTTGTTTGTAAGCAAAATGAAACCCAACAGGCTTACAAAAAAGTGTTTATAAAAAGTGCTTATAAACCAAACTATGGAAAGATCCTAGATGTCCATCAACAGATGAATGGATAAAGAAGATGTGGTGTATATCTGTACAATGGAGTACTATGCAGCCATCAAAAGACACAAAATCTTGCCATTTTCAATGACGTGGGTAGAACTAGAGGGTAGTATGCTGAGCGAAATAGATCAACCAGAGAAAGACAATTATCATATGATCTCT
Source organism: Mustela nivalis (assembly GCF_964662115.1). Taxonomy (NCBI): domain Eukaryota; kingdom Metazoa; phylum Chordata; class Mammalia; order Carnivora; family Mustelidae; genus Mustela; species Mustela nivalis. The sequence goes on from NC_139028.1 coordinate 68,973,807, forward strand.
CTGATATGAGGAATTTGAGAGGCAGGGTAGGGGGTTGTGGGGGGCAGTGAAGGAAGAAATGAAACGAGATGGAGTCAGGAAGAAGACAAACCATAAGAGACTCTTAATCTCATGAAACAAATTGAGGTTTACGGTGGGGGGGTAAGGATAGGTGGTTGGGTTAATGGAAAGTGGAGAGGGTATGTCCTATGGTGAGTGCTGTGAAATGTGTAAGCCTGATGATTCACAGACCTGTACTTCTGGGGCAAATAACACTTTGTATGTTGATAAAATAAATAAAAGTGCTATTATGATGAGAAATTATAGTTTTTATTTTATTATTTTCAGCATAACGGTATTCATTGTTTTTGCACCACACCCAGTGCTCCATGCAATCCGTGCCTTCTCTAATACCCACCACCTGGTTCCCCCAACCTCCCACCCCCCGCCCCTAAAATCCAGGCAGTGCTGGCCTCAGGTGAGGTTCTATCCAGACACTCAACATGTTTCTTTACAGCTTTCCACATAGTCCTTCTCATTGTCGCCCTCATCCTAAAGGTTATGAGAGCTACATGCTTTCTTTCCCACATCTAAGAATAAATATAGTTTCTTTGCAACAGGCAAAAATGTACTGAAATAAAGTCTAAGGTATCATAGAATCACATTCTCTACAGAAATATGGATCCACAAAACATCAGTGGATTTTGAGCAAAGGAAACAAGTTATTAAAAACATAACTATCAAATACCTAATTCAGCTATATATTTCCTATTTTATTTTATAATACATGCCAAATTCCTATACAAAAATCTGATAAAGAGAACACACACAGTGAAAGAAATTTCACCTTCAAATAAGATGCAAAAATTACAAATAAAATAACAACAAATGATAAATGGAAGTAGATTAATGAGGGATATAGGATACCTACATAAAGTTTTATCAAGGAACATAGGTATTTTTGAATATTAGGGATTAGAGGCATATGACATCTATTGAGGAATATAAAAGCACAAATGCATATTTCCAATTCTAATAATTGTTGGATACCTACTTTAGACCAACCTTTCCACCGAAAACAATTATAAACCCATGAGACAAAGATCTTGGAAAGAAGAAGCACAGTATGGTGGGGCTGACAGTCAGCATTATTTTTTCCCATAAGGCCTCTGTGGATTCAAAAGAAGCAGCTGAGAATCTAATAAACTCAAGATCTAGTGGGGTCTGAGAGCCTCAAAAGTGAGGAAAATTTTTCAGTAGTTGTAAAATGGTGAGAGTGAGGGAGATAAAAAATTAGAGCTTAAGGCTTACCAAATGTGATACTAATAAATTCTCCCAAGCATTACTTAAGAGCTTTACCTTTAGAATGGGGAGTGAAATGGGAAAAAATAAACCATCTCATTTAATCAACACAATCTCTGATTTGCATAAAACAATCTTCTCTTTTCCTAGATCCTAACAAAAGCAAAATAAATTGTCACTTGAAGAAGGTAACATATTTGGGATCTTGAATCAGTTTTATAATATACCATGCACAATATCTTAGACTAAGCAATATAAAACACAAAAACCAGAACTACTTCTTAGAAGGAAAGATGAAGATAAAGAGAGATTGTGAGGCAGGGAGGTAGAGCATGAGGGACAGGGAGAGAGAGAAGGAGAGTGCCCAATAACATGAACAAACATGGGAAATCCAAATATTTGCATTATCAGAAGTAATTTTTCAAATACTGTTGGTTCAAAATATTTATATTAAATAATAAGGTAGAGAATTTAATCATAATATTAAAAACATTGGAAAAAATAATATTTAGTTCTAAAAAATAAAATTATTAAAATGAGAACACAAAAGATGGTTTAACAGCATACTAGACATAGACAAAGACAGGACCAGTGAACAGGAAGATAGATAAGAAAATGTCCAAATGGAAGGATGGAAAATCAAAAAATAAGAAGTAAAAATGAGACTTATGGAACATCTGACATAAGTTCCAACAAGTAAAATTTAAGTGTCAGAGGAAAAGAAAAGATAAAATAGGTTGAAAGAAACATTTAACGAGGTAATAGTTGAGAATTTTTCAAAACTAATAAAAAAATCAAGCTACATATTTAATCAATGTGACAATGTGAAGCTAAATGATGGTTGTGTAAATTTAAATATCATAATGTGTCTTTCCATAGAAATAAATAGAATTGATCAAAAGAATTAAACTATATAAAAATCATGAGCGTATTATGACTAAAACACAGAGAATGTCTAAGCTTTAAATTATCTGAATTTGGGGCACCTGGGTGGCTCAGTGGGTTAAAGTCTCCACCTTTGGTTCAGGTAATGATCTCAGGGTCCTGGGATCCAGCCCCCATGGGGCTCTATGCTCAGCAGGGAGCCTGCTTCCTCCTTTCTTCCTGCCTGCCTCTCTGCCTACTTGTGATCTGTCTGTCAAATAAACAAATAAAATCTTTAAAAATTTTTCTTTAATTACCTGAATCAGGGGGGGAAAATCCCACAAAATAAAGAAAACTCACCTTCATATTCCTGATGTAAATCTTTTCAGAAAGCTCTAAAACTCCAGTGGAAACTGAGTAGAATTTCTCTGTGGTATAATCAGAAAGACAGAATCAAGAGCCTTTCTTTGGTTCTGTTACCCTCTCTAGCCACTATTTTTTTTTTTTTCATTTTGTTGTCAAACTTTCCAATCACTCTGTCTTCTTTCATTGCCAAATGTATTGAAGATTAATTCACCATATAATTCTTTTAAAGAAGTAATAGCAAAAGCAAAAAGTTTCTTTGTTTGTCACTCAGAGATATCATACAATTTGACATTCTCTTGTTAATTTTTCTTTATCCCTCCATTTATTATACCTTCAAATATGTTATAATATCCTCTATACTAAAATGCATACATGTGCATGTGCGCATACACACACAAATACAGCCTTCCTTTGGTCTTGCTACCTTTTCTGGTCACTATTTTTTTAAATTTTGTTGTCAATCTTTACAATCACTCATTCTTCTTTCATTGCCAAATATATTCATGATTGAAAATTTTCATCTATTTTTCCCTTTTTACCACTTTACCATTTTTCATTTTTTACCATGACTACTGAAACTGCCTTTCCAAAATTTCCATAATTTGCTAATCATCCAATATGATGCGTTTCCTGAATCCATTCTTATTAGCTGGTAGGTTAGTTAGGGTTTTTGACAGTTTGACACTCCTTTTCAAAACTCTTCTCCATTTGGTTATTTTAAATCTAATTTCCTGAACCCGAAGTCATTTAACATTTGATTTTGTCTCATATATATTCCAGCCACTAGGTTAAAATAGAGAATAATCACAACAAATGGAAGTTTCTTTTCTTTAAATTTTATTTATTTTTTTAAATTTATTTTTTATTTATTTTCAGCATAACAGTATTCATTATTTTTGCACCACACCCAGTGTTCCATGCAATCCATGCCCTCTATAATACCCACCACCTGGTACCCCAACCTCCTATTCCCCCGCCACTTAAAACCCCTCAGATTGTTTTTCAGAGTCCATTGTCTCTCATGATTCACATCCCCTTCCAATTTCCCCCAACTCCCTTCTCCTCTCTATCTCACCATGTCCACCATGCTATTTGTTATGCTCCACAAATAAGTGAAACCATATGATAATTGACTCTTTCTGCTTGACTTATTTCACTCAGCATAATCTCTTCCAGTTCCATCCATGTTGCTACAAAAGTTGGGTATTCGTCCTTTCTGATGGAGGCATAATACTCCATAGTGTATATGGACCACCTTTTCTTTACCCATCCATCCATCCATTGAAGGGCATCTTGGCTCTTTCCACAGTTTGGCGACCGTGGCCATTGCTACTATAAACATTGGGGTACAGATGGCCCTTTTTTTCACTATGTCTGTATCTTTGGGGTAAATACCCAGCACTGCAATTGCAGGGTCATAGGGAAGTTTGTTTGGGCTCTGCAGCCAGACTGAGGCTCCTCTCTGAGAGGGAGATCAGGGTGCAGTTTGCTTTGGTCTAAACCTACAAAAACCATCAAAAGCAGTCAAGACAAGAGAGAAAAACAAAAGTGAACAAATATTAAAACCTCCAGAGAACAAAAGCCTGAAAAAAACAGTTTCATCGGAGCCCACCCCCTTGAGGGTGGTGGGAGGACTTAACTGAGAGAACATCATTGACTGAAAACCCATGTGGCAGGCCCCTCCCCCAGAAAACCAACCAGAAAAGGAAAAAAAAAAAAAAGACGACAAGAGAACAACCACCACTACTTCATAGGACAATTTTTATTATTAATTTGATCCCACTATTCTGGCTATTTTTTATATAGTTAATTTTTTATTATTATATGGATAATTTTTTAACCTATTTACCGTCACAGTGAGATGTCCAGTACATCAAATTCCATAATAACATTCTAACCTGAACTTTTGATACATACACCTGTGTTTTCCTTTTGCATTTCTATTTTTTAAATTTCTTTTTTTTAAGTTTAGTTTATTCCTTTTTTTAATTTTTATTTTCTAATATTCATATAGAGTTAAACTTCAAGGTAATCCCCTTTCCCCAATCAATGCCACCCCTATAGGTAAACCAATTCCTAATTCCCCCTTATCTTAGGAAAGTTGAGTCCTTTAACAAAGATATCAAGATACATCCAGGAAGAATCAAAACATTCTTCCTCAACCACACTGAGAATGTACAACCACTCTCCCATCTTTTTCTTCCACCAGTATTTCTGTGTTTTTGTGTTTGTCCTGATAGTATATAAATCTACATACTGGTTCACAAATCAGGACTCAACAGATACCAAAGACTGAGATTATTCCCTGCACATTCTCAGATCACAACGCTTGGGATCTGGAGCTCAATCACAAGGAAAACTTCGGAAAGAACTCAAACACCTTGAAGCTAAAGACCATCTTGCTTAAGAAATCTTGGATCAACCAGGAGATCAAGGAAAACTGAAACAATTCATGGAAACCAATGAGAATGAAGACACTTCGATCCAAAACCTATGGGAGACAGCAAAGGCAGCCCTAAGGGGGAAATACATAGCCATCCAAGCCTCTCTCAAAAAAAAAAAAAAGAAAAAAGAAAAATCCAGAATACACCAGTTGTCTCTACACCATAAAGTACTGAAGAATCAACAACAAATCAAACCAACTCCACACATCAGAAGGGAAATAATCAAGATTAGAGCTGAGATCGATGAGGTAGAAACCAGAAACACAGTAGAACGTATCAAAGAAACTAGAAGCTGGTTTTTTTGAAAGAATCAATAATATCGATAAACCATTGGTGACACTAATCCAAAAGAAAAGAGAGAAAGCTCAAATACATAAAATTTTGAATGAAAAGGGAGAGATAACAATGAACGCCAAGGAAGTAGAAACAATCAGCAGAAGTTATTATCAACAGTTATATGCCAATAAGCTAAACAACCTAGATGAAATGGATGCATTCCTGGAAACTATAAACTACCAAAATTGAACCAGGAAGAAATTGACAACCTGAATAGACCAATACCTAGTAAAGAGATTGAAGCAGTGATCAAAAACCTCCCAAAAAACAAAAGCCCAGGACCTGAGGGATTCCCTGGAGAATTCTACCAACCTTTCAAAGAAGAAATAACACCTATTCTCCTGAAGCTGTTTCAAAAAATTGAAGCAGAAGGAAAACTTTCTGACTCTTTCAAGAAGCCAGCATTACCCTGATCCCCAAACCAGGCAAAGACCTTACCAAAAAGGAGAATTTCAGACTAATATCACTGATGAATATGGATGCTAAGATTCTCAACAAGATCCTAGCAAACAGGATCCAACAGCACATTAAAAAGATTATCCACCATGATGAGGTGGGATTCATCCCTGGGCTACAAGGATGGTTCAACATTCGCAAATCAATCAATGTGATACAACAAATTAGTAAGAGAAGAAAGAAGAACCACATGGTTCTCTCAATTGATGCAAAAAAAGCATTTGACAAAATCCAGCATCCGTTCCTGATTAAAACACTTCAAAGTATAGGGATAGCGGGAACATTCCTGAACCTCATCAAATCTATCTATGAAAGACCCACAACAAATGTCATCCTCAATGGGAAAAAGCTTGCAGCCTTCCCGTTGAGATCAGGAACAAGACAAGGATGCCCACTCTCACCACTCTTGTTCAACATAGTATTAGAAGTCCTAGAAACAGCAATCAGACAACAAAGAGAAATAAAAGGTATCCAAATTGGCAATGAAGAAGTCAAACTCTCTCTCTTCGCATATGGCATGATTCTTTATATGGAAAACCCAAAAGACTCCACCCCCAAACTACTAGAACTCATACAGCAATTCAGCAATGTGGCAGGATACAAAGTCAATGTGCAGAAATCAGTGGCTTTCTTATACACTAACAATGAAAATACAGAAAAGGAAATTAGAGAATTGATTCCATTTACTATAGCACCAAGAACCATAAGGTACCTGGGAATAAACCTAACCAAAGAGGTAAAGGATCTGTACTCAAGGAACTACAGAAAACTCATGAAAGGAATTGAAGAAGATAGAAAAAGATGGAAGACCATTCCATGCTCTTGGATCGGAAGAATAAACATTGTTAAAATGTCTATACTGCCTAGAGCAATCTATACTTTTAATGCCATTCCCATCAAAATTCCAGCAGTATTCTTCAAAGAGCTGGGCAAATAATCTAAAAATTTGCATGGAGTCAGAAGAGACCCCGAATCATTAAGGAAATGTTGAAAAACAAAAATAAAACTGGGGGCATCAGGTTACCTGATTTCAAGCTTTACTACAAAGCTGTGATCACCAAGACAGCATGGTACTGGCGTAAAAACAGACACATAGACCAGTGGAACAGATTAGAGAGCCCAGATATGGACCCTCAACTCTATGGTCAATTAATCTTCAACAAAACAGGAAAAAATATACAGTGGAAAAAAGACAGTCTCTTCAATAAACGGTGCTGGGAAAAATGGGCAGCTATATTTAAAAGAATGAAACTCAACCATTCTCTTACACCATACATAATGATAAACTCAAAATGGATAAAAGACCTCAATGTGAGACAGGCATCCATCAGATCCTAGAGGAGAACATAGGCAGTAATCTCTTCGATATCAGCCACAGCAACTTCTTCCAAGATATGTCTCCAAAGGCAAAGGAAACAAAAGTGAAGATGAACTTTTGGGACTTCATCAAAATCAAAAGCTTCTGTACAGCAAAGGAAACAGTCAAGAAAACAAGGAGGCAACTCACGGAATGGGAGAAGATATTTGCAAATGACAGTACAGACAAAAGGTTGATATCCAGGATCTATAATGAACTCCTCAAACTCAACCCACACAAAACAGACAATCATATAAAAAAATGGGCAGAAGATATGGACAGACACTTCTCCAATAAAGACATACAAATGGCTATCAGACACATGAAAAAATGTTCATCATCACTAGCCATCAGGGATATTCAAATTAAAACATTGAGATATCACCTTACACCAGTTAGAATGGCCAAAATTAGCAAGACAAGAAACAACATGTGTTGGATAGAATGTGGAGAAAAGCGAACCCTCTTCCACTGTTGGTGGGAATGCAAGTTGGTGCAGCCTCTTTGGAGAACAGTGTGGAGATTCCTCAAGAAATTAAAAATAGAACTTCCCTATGACCCTGCCATTGCACTCCTGGGTATTTACCCCAAAGATACAGATGTTGTGAAAAGAAGGGCCATCTGTACCCCAATGTTTATAGCAGCAATGGCCACAGTCGCCAAACTGTGGAAAGAACCAAGATGCCCTTCAACGGATGAATGGATAAGGAAGATGTGTATGAAGATGTGGTCCATATACACTATGGAGTATTATGCCTCCATCAGAAAGGATGAATACCCATCTTTTGTAGCAACATGGACGAGACTGGAAGAGATTATGCTGAGTGAAATAAGTCAAGCAGAGAGAGTCAATTATCATATGGTTTCACTTATTTGTGGAGCATAACAAAAAGCATGGAGGACATGGGGAGTTAGAGAGAAGGGGCATGGGGTAATTTGAAAGGAGAGGTGAATCATGAGAGACTATGGACTTTGAAAAACAATCTGAGGGGTTTGAAGTTGCGAGGGTGTGGGAGGTCGTGTACAAGGTGTTGAGTATTATAGAGAACACAGATTGCATATAGCACTGGGTGTGGTGAAAAATAATGATACTGTTATGCTGAAAATAAATAAATGAAAAAAAATAAATAATATAATATAACATAAAATCTGGAATAAATTATAGTTAATTCATTTAGATAATTTATTGTGGATCAATTATCTTAAAAGAGTGCTCTTTTCTGAGACAACATAATTTTACTTGCCAAATATTCTATTTTAAACTAAACTTTTATATTAAAGCATAACATATCTGCCGAGAAATACACTAATTATAGGTGTACCGTTCAATGAATTTTCACATCCTAAGTATAGCTATGTGGTCAACACCCATCTTAAAAAAAAGAAAATTGTCAGCATCCCTGAAACCCACCCCTTATCTTTTCTTTATCCCTAAACACCTTGAGGGGTGGTGACATTATGAGATAGTTTATTTTCTTTAAGGCATATACAAAGGATAAGGGGGAAGAAAACATTGAAGAGAGGTCTGTTTGTGGCCTATTGCCTTGGTAGTCAGTACACATAACTCCATACTAGTTGCCAGGACTTGACCTAGACTGAATTAATTCTTCCTTCCCTGACCTTCATTGCTAAAATGATATGTCCCAATCAGGCTGAATATCAGAAATTTTGGCAGAAATCTTGGTCAAATATGTTCTGTCTCTCCTTTTGTATTTGAGTGGGGCAGTAACCCTGAAAGATTTTTGTCATCATCTTAGGATAATAAGTGGAGACTTTCTCAAGATAAGTGTGGCACCTAGAAAAATAAATTTAAAATGAAAAAAGAAAGGAAAAAAACCCAGATTTCTTCTATGTTAAACCGTTGGATAAATCATATTCTGAATTCAGCCCTTATCAATTACAATAGCAATAAATGTATTTTTAAATAGTTTGAGATGTGTTTTTGTTACTTGAAACTGTCAAAATGATGTTTTTTATCCCATGCTGTAATTTAAATGTTAAGAGTTAACCATTCCTTGATGTTTATATGGTATACATCTGTAAAACCATATGTGCCAGAGCTTTATAAATTAAAAAAAAATATATAGTATTTCTTTTTAAAAATTTTTTATTTATTTTTTATTTTCAGCATAACAATATTCATTATTTTTGCACCACACCCAGTGCTCCATACAATCCGTGCCCTCTAAAATACCCACCACCTGGTACCCCGACCTCCCACCCCCCAACCCCTTCAAAACCCTCAAATTGTTTTTCAGAGTCCATAGTCTCTCATATTTCTTATGGTTTTCAGTCTCTTTATATTTCTGCTTTTTTTTTTTAAATTAGTAACTCAGAATTTTTAAAAATTTGTTTTTGGAAATTGGAAGGGGAGGTGTACTATGAGAGACTATGGACTCTGAAAAATGATCTGAGGGTTTTGAAGGGGCGGGGGGGTGGGAAGTCAGAGGAACCAGGTGGTGGGTATTAGAGAGGGCATGGATTGCATGGAGCACTGGGTGTGGTGCAAAAACAATGAATAGTGTTACGCTGAAAAGAAATTTTAAAAAAAGTTTTTGCCTCTAGAAATTCAACATTTTTTTTTCTAAGTGAGCACATGATATTCTCTTATAATTTTTAAGCTGTTCTCTATCATACGATATATTCTTGTTATCTGTTTTTTTGTTTTTGTTTTGTTTTCTTTTGTTTTTTTTACTTTACCAAGCTCTTAGAATCTAATATCAATGGTTCATTAACACTTGATTTCACTGAAACAAAGACACTTCTAAGGAAGAAACAGAAAGGAGAAGAATGCCTGGGTCACTCAGTAAGTGAAATGTCTGCCTTCCACTCAAGTCATCCCAGGGTTCTTAGATCAAGTCCTGCATGCTTTGCAGAGAGCCTGCTGCTCCCTCTGCTTGTACCCTTGCTCTCTCTCTGAACAATTAATAAATAAAATCTTTTTAAAAAAAAGAAATAGGAAGGACAGTGGGGTAAGGATGTAGTAGGCTTTAAATGCTCATCTAGAGAATTTGGAATTTATTTAATGGATATATGAAACCAATTTATTTTGGAAAATTCATCAGTTAGTAGAATACAAGATGTATTTGATTCTAGGGTATGAAAAAATTAGAAAGGTATTGTGATAATAATACAAACAGAATTGAATGACATACTAGACTAGCAAGAATGACAATGGCAGTGAAAATATAGAGATATGAAAGATGATTGAAAAAATGAACTTGATGAGTGATCATCCTGAGAAAACAAGGAGGATAAAAGAAGTCAAAGCTGATTTTCTATTTTTAGGTCATGATGTTTAGGGAAAATGGCAGTGGTATTTCCAGGAATGAGGTCCCTATAGTTAAAAATTATTTGTGGAGTAAAATTAACTAAATTAGTCCACTTTGAGACATAAGCTAAGTGTTCTATCACAAATATTGCAGTGACGTGGACGGAGGCAGGGAGTATTGTGCTAAGCAAAATCAGTCAATCAGAGAAAGACAAATACTATATGATTTCACTCATATGTGGAGTTTAAGAAAAAAAAAAAACAGATGAACATAGGGAAAGGGGAGAAAAAAGAGAGAGAGGAAAGTAAACCATATGAAACTCTTAACCATAGAGAACAAACCGAGAGTGGATGGAGGGAGGTAATCAGGGGATGGGCTAAATGGGTGATGAGCAAAAATAATGAATACTGTTATACTGAAAATAAATAAAAAAATAAATTAAAAAAAAGCAATTGCCATTAAAAAAAAAAAAAGAAGAGCACTTGTGATGAGCTCTGTGTGTTATATGTAAGTAATGAATCACATAATTCTACACCTGAAGCCAATTTTACCATATATGTTAATTAACTAAAGTTTAAATAAAATATTGAATAAAATATCCAGAAAAAAATGAAAATGTAGGATTCAAGCTTAGAAATAGTGGTCAGTTGTCTGATAACTTTTTTCTCCTTTTTTTAAAAAAAGTATCTACAATTAGCCAACATATAGTGCATCATTAGTTTCAGATGAAATGTTCAACCATCAATTGCATATAACACCTAGTGCTTATCACATCACATGCCATCCTTACTGCCCATCACCTAGTTATCACACCCCCCACCCACATCCCCTTCTGATGCAACCCTCAGTTTGTTTTCCATAGTTAAGAGTCTCTCATTTTTTTTTACCCTCTGATTTCTTCTCATTCAGTTTTCCCTCCCTTCCTTTAGGGTCCTCAGCACTGTTTCTTATATTCTACAAATGAGTGAAACTGTATGATAATTGTATTTCTCTGTTTGATTAATTTCACTTAGTGTAATCACTTAGTGTAATTTCACTTAGTTCCTTCCACATCAGTGCAAATGGTGAATATTCATCCTTTCTGGTAACTGAGTAATATTCCATTGTATATAGGGATCATATCTTCTTTATCCATTCATCTATTGAAGGACATCTTGGCTCCTTCCACAGTTTGACTATTATAGACATTGCTGTTATGAACATTGTGGTGCATGTGACCCATCATATCACTACACCTGTATCTTTGGTGTAAATACCCAGTAGTGCAATTGCTGGGTCATGGGTCAGTTCTAGTTTTAACTTCTTGAGTAACCTCCATACTGTTTTCCAGAGTGGCTGTACCAGCTTGCATTCCCACCCAGTGTAAGAGGGTTAGTCTTGGCTAATTCTTTTTCCACATCCTGGACACCAATTTTTATTTCCTGTCTTATTAATTTTAGCCATTCTGGCTGATGTAAGATGGTATCTCATTGATGTTTTGATTTGTATTTCCCTGATGACATGTGATGTTGAGCATTTTTTTATGTGTCTGTTTTCTATTTGTATGTCTTCTTTGGAGAAGCATTTGTTCACATCTTCCACCCATTTCTTGACTGGATTATTTGCTTTTTGGGTGTTGAGTTCCATATGTTCTTTACATATCTTGGATACTAGTCCTTTATGAGATATGGTATTTGCAAATATCTTTTACCATTCTGTAGGTTGCCTTTTAGTTTAGTTGTCAGATAACTTTCAAGGTAGGCTAGATATAACTGATAGTTTGGCCAAGGAACTTAAATGAGATCCTTAAAGAATAACACATAAATAAAGAAGGAAGAACAACAAACTAACTTTGAGGAATATTAAGATGTTGCAGATATTTGCATTGATTCTGCTTAACCACCTGTTCCTTGATTCCACACTACAGAAAGATAGCATATTTGTTTCTTTTCTGTGTAATACCATGAGCCTTTGACTTACATTACAAATCCCAATTCTCTCATTCATTCCACTTACGTCTTCTTCTGTGGAATTACAGACCAATCTTCTTGATGAACACAGATGCAAAAATTCTCACCAAAATACTGGCCAATAGGATCCAACAGTACATTAACAAATAGCATGGAGGACATGGGGAGTTAGAGAGGAGAATGGAGTTGGGGGAAATTCGAAGGGGAGGTGAACCATGAGAGACTATGGACTCTGAAAAACAATCTGAGGGTTTTGAAGGGGCGGGTGATGGGAGGTCGGGGTACCAGGTGGTGGGTATTATAGAAGGGCACGGATTGCATGGAGTGGTGCAAAAATAATGAATATTGTTATGCTGAAAATAAAAAATAAATTTAAAAAAGAGGATTATTCACCAAGACCAAGTGGGATTTATTCCAGGGCTGCAAGGTTGGTTCAACACCTGCAAATCTATCAATGTGATATAATACATTAATAAAAGAAAGAATGAGAACCATATGATACTCTCAATAGATGCTGAAAAAGCATTTGACAAAGTGCAGCATCACTTCCTGATCAAAACTCTTCAAAGTATAGGGATAGAGGGCACATACCTCAATATTATCAAAGCAATCTATGAAAAACCCACTGCAAATATCATTCTCAATGGAGAAAAACTGAAAGCTTTTCTGCTAAGGTCAGGAAAATGGCAAGGATATCAGTTATTACCACTGCTGTTCAATATAGTACTAGAAGTCCTAGCCTCACCAATCAGACAACAAAAAGAAATTAAAGTCATCCAAATCAGCAAAGAAGAATTCAAACTATCACTTTTTGCAGATGATATGATACTATATGTGGAAAACCCAAAAGTCTCCACTCCAAAACTGCTAGAACTTGTACAGGAATTCAGTAAAGTGTCAGGATATAAAATCAATGCACAGAAATCAGTTGTGTTTCTTCACACAAACAACAAGACAGAATAAAGAGAAATTAAGGAGTCAGTCCCATTTACAATTGCACCCCAAACCATAAGATACCTAGGAATAAACCTAACCAAAGAGGTAAAGAATCTATACTCAGAAAACTATAAAGTAATCATGAAAGAAATTGAGGAAGACACAAAGAAATGGAAAAATGTTCCATGCTCCTGGATTGGAAGAATAAATATTGTGAAAATGTCTATGCTACCTAAAGCAATCTACACATTTAATGCAATTACTACCAAAATCCCATCCATTTTTTTCAAAGAAATAGAGCAAACCATCCTAAAATTTATATGGAACCAGAAAATACCTCGAATAGCCAAAGGAATATTGAAAAAGAAAGCCAAAGTTGGTGGTACACAATTCTAGACTTCAAGCTCTATTACAAAGCTGTCATCATCGACATAGTATGGTACTGGCACAAAAACAGACACATAAATCAATGGAACAGAATAGAGAGCCCAGAAATGGACTCTCAACTCTATGGTCAACTAATCTTCGACAAAGCAGGAAGGAATGTCCAATGGAAAAAAGACAGCCTCTTCAACAAATGGTGTTGGGAAAATTGGACAGCCACATGCAGAAAAATGAAATTGGACCATTTCCTTACACCACATACAAAAATAGACTCAAAATGGATGAAGGACCTCAATGTGCGAAAGGAATCCATCAAAATCCTTGAGGAGAACCCAGGCAGCAAGCTCTTTGACCTCAACTGCAGCAACTTCTTCCTAGGAACATCGCCAAAGACAACAGAAGCAAGGGCAAAAATGACTTATAGGGAGTTCATCAAGATCAAAAGCTTTTGCACAGCAAAGGAAACTGTGAACAAAACCAAAAGACAACTGACAGAATGGGAGAAGATATTTGCAAACAACATATCAGATAAAGAGCTAGTATCCAAAATCTATAAAGAGCTTAGCAAACTCAACACCCAAAGAACAAATAATCCAATCAAAGAAATGGGCAGAAGACATGAACAGGCATTTCTGCAAAGAAGATATCCAGATGGCCAACAGACACATGAAAAAATGCTCCACATCACTTGGCATCAGGAAAATACAAATCAAAACCACAATGAGATACCACCTCACACCAGTCAGAATGGGTAAAATTAACAAATTAAGAAATGACAGATGCTGGCAAGGATGCGGAGAAAGGGGAACCCTCCTACACTGTTGGTGGGAATGCAAGCTGGTGCAGCCACTCTGGAAAACAGCATGGAGGTTCCTCAAAATGTTGAAAATAGAACTGCCCTATGACCCAGCAATTGCACTATTGGGTATTTACCCTAAAGATACAAACGTAGTGATCCAAAGGGGCACGTGCACCCGAATGTTTATAGCAGCAATGGCCACAATAGCCAAACTATGGAAAGAACCTAGATGTCCATCAACATATGAATGGATCAAGAAGATGTGGTATATATACACAATGGAATACTATGCAGCCATCAAAAGAAATGAAATCTTGCCATTTGCAACAACATGGATGGAACTAGAGCGTATCATGCTTAGCGAAATAAGTCAAGCAGAGAAAGACAACTATCATATGATCTCCCTGATATGAGGAAGTGGAGATGCAATGTGAGGGGGTTAGGGGGTAGGAAAGGAGAAAAAATGAAAGAAGATGGGATTGGGAAGGAGACAAACTATAAAAGACTCAATCTCAAAAAACAGACTGAGGGTTGCTGGGGGGAGGCGGGATGGGAGAAGATGGTGGGGATATGGACATTGGTGAGGGTATGTGTTATGATGAGTGCTGTGAAATGTGTAAACTTGGCGAGTTACAGACCTGTACCCCTGGGGATAAAAATATGTTATATGTTTATTAAAATTAATTAATTAATTAAAGAAAAAGAAAAAGAAAAAAAAAACTTGTCCTTTGCTGACCTCTGTTTCTCTACAAGCATTGTTCCTAGGATGTTGGTCCACTTCCTTCTAAAAAGGAAAACCATTTCCTTTGCTGGATGCTCACTACAGATAATTGTCTTCCTTCTCGCAGGGTGTACAGAATGTGCACTTCTGGCAGTGATGTATTATGACCACTATGTGGCTATCTTCAAGCCCCTGCATTATTCCAGTCATGACCCAGAGGGTTTGTGTCCAGTTGGTCATAGTGTCTTGGATCAGTGGAGCATTTGTATGTTCAGTGGATAGTGCCTTTACACTGTGTCTTCCCTACCAGGGACAGAATACGTGAACCTCCTGCACTCCTGAAGCTGGCTTCAGGAGACACATACAAGGCTGAGATGGCCCTCTTTTCAATGGGTGTGATTATCCTGTTTGCATATCTCTCCCTCATCCTTGTCTCCTACTGACATAATATCTCCACAGTGATTCAGATGCAGTTAGGGGAAGGGAAGCTCAAGGTCTTCTCTACCTGTAGCTCCCATCTCACTGTTGTGGTTCTCTACTATGGCTCTGGAATAATTTGCCTACAAGAGACCCAATTCCAAGACAATGAGTAGAAAGGATCAGGTCATCTCTGTGTTCTATTCAGTTATGACTTCCATGTTGAACCCCATCATTGCAGCCTGAGTAACAAGGAAGGGAAGGGAGCCCTCAGGAACCTGGTTAGAAGATAATCTACCTTCAGAGGTAGTGATTTCTGACATTTTTCTTAAGCGCTTGGAAGATTGTGATCGACAACAATACCTCTACTATTCTCATTCTTTCTTTCCCTAACTTTATATGCCTCAGTTGATTTTCTTTTCCACAAGTATTCATTAAATGCCTATTTTGTGCAAGTGTTGTGTCCAGGACATCACAATATGTATAAACTTTCATGCCTTTCTTAGAAGATTTCATTACATCTGGGACAAGAGAGAGCTGTGTTCTGTCCTGAGAGGAGGTGCACTTTTTTGTTGTCTTATGCACTTTCTTCAGTTTTTCTGTGAGGGAAATATGTCAATGGAGAATAAACTTACCCTTGAAATGTTGAACCAGGAAAAAAATTTTGATTAACCTTCCTGAATATATTGCTAGCATCCTTCACCCGCTAAATGACATAGGGCCCCCAAGTTGTTATGCAGTCACCTGTGAGCTTACTGTGGTTCTGCTGGTTAAGAAGCCAGAGTTTAGTTCAGACATAAGGGGGTCTTCTGGGACAGTGAGAAAGACCATGAGTGAGGAGAAAGTCAGAGGGAGAAGCAGACTCCCCATGGAGCTGGGCGCCTGATGCGGGACTCGATCCTGGGATTCCGGGATCATGACCTGAGCTGAAGGCAGTCGTCCAACCAACTGAACCACCCAGGCGTCCCTTTGTGTGTCTTTAATTTCCATTTCTTATAAGGATACCACTAAGATTAGACTAGGGAACACCATAATGACCAATTTTAACTTAATCATCTCTTTAAAGGCCCTAACTCTTTTAGTTGGTTACATATGACTCTCCCTTAATAGTTTACCCCTCTCTTAGGTCACCTAAACCTACCAGGTAGTTCTATTGGCCTGAGTCACCTTTACAAAGAGTCTTGACTAATTCTTCTCCATAGGATTCACATACGGCTAATTGGAGACATGCTTGATCCTATTTTGTTCAATTCTGGGATGTGGAATGCAGTGTCTTCTCTTCAACTAAGAAGACTATGTGAGTCCATAATTGATCTTTAGATTTTTTATTTGTGAAGAAGGTACTTGTTCTAACATTAGTCAAATTCCAGATAAGACACATGAAGTTTTCCTGGAGTACCTTTGAAACTGTTTTCACTTAAGGTAAGGGGAAGCACCTTATTTTCTCATGGAAGAAGGAGTAAATGACTCCCTTGAAACATATCTTCAGGATATTACTCTCCACCACCTTTTGACTATCTCTCTTTTATACCATGAAAGGGTTTAGGGCTTAATGCCTATAAATTCTCTTTTGATCACTTCCATGGAAGTCCTCTCTCATGTTTAGAATTTGGAGGTACATGGAAAATACTGTCTTATCTTTGGAATTCAAATAATATTTCTATTCCACTACAATAGTGGAGATGCAATATCTACCTGAAATTCTAGGAAATTCGGTCAAGTAGTACAATTTAAAAATAATATACTATATTATATTTATTTATTCTCCATTAGAGTTATCATTCAACCATTTTTAAAATGGACTCTGCAAAACAATCTGAGGGTTTTGAAGGGGTGGGGTGGGGAGGTCAGGGTACCAGGTGGTGGGTATTATAGAGGGCACAGATTGCATGGAGCCCTAGGTGTGGTGCAAAAATAATGAATACTGTTATGCTGAAAATAAATAAAAAATAAATTTAAAAATATATTCATCATTTTGTACATTCTAGTAAATTTATGACTATAACTCTGAGCATTCCTTTATCTTTTTTTAAATTTTTAATAACATATAATGTATTATTAGCCCCAGGGTACAGGTCTGTGAATTGCCAGGTTTACACACTTTACAGCACTCACCATAGCACATACCTTCCCCACTGTCCATAACCCCACCACCCTCCCCACATCCCTACCCCAGCAACCCTCAGTTTGTTTTGTGAGAAAGAGTCTCTAATGGTTTGTCTCCCTCTCTATTCCATCTTATTTCATTTTTTTCTTCCCTATCCCCTAAAACCCCCACTTTGCCTCTCAACTTCCTCATATCATGAGCACTTCTTTATATTAAATATTGCTGTCTTATAATATAACACTTAGGGCAATGCCTTCCACATAATCTTTTGACCCTTATCATTTCAGGGCAGCTTGACTTCCAAGAGCCACTATCCACATATTTTGCATACAAACTTTCTTTGCCTGATATGATCAGTTTTGCTCACATGCCCAGAAGGCCAGAATGGCCCAGGGAATTAATGCCCCTGCAGCAACCAGAACTTAATTGATGACTGATGAAAGCTGGTGTACAAATACCCCAGGTCCCTCACACCCTAGGTGTGATGTCTCTGAGATACATGTTCTACTCTCTTTCTCAGAGTTGCCCAGGAGGATTAAGATCCAGTCGCCCACAGTGACTTGCTTAATGATACAACCTTTATTTGCTCTTTTGCTTTTCTGTTCCTCCTCCCCATCCTACTAATTTTTGCTGAAATAACTTCCTAAATAAACTCTTTTTCATTCAAGTCCTTGCTCAGGATCAACTTCTGAGGGACTCTAAACCGAGACACACTCATTGTTTCTGATTATGTTTTTCTTGCTACAAATTGTCTCGGATGCATGCTATCTGCCCAGTTCTTTGATGTTAATTGAAAACTGTGTCCTCTGGTTATTTGAGTGAAGGAGGTAGAAGAGGAGGTAAAAACTGTGGAAAGCTCTGACTGGGACTAGCTTCCGTACCACTGGATGATATTTTTCTATTTTATGGTCTGGAGAGTCTCTTTATTCTGGAATTAGACATAAGTACAACTCAGTCTAAATTCTTTGGGTATGTCAAATTTTAAATTTGCAAATTTGAAGTAAAACGTGTTTTTTATATATATACCCTTTGTTAAATTATAGAGTTGGTGGACATTTTGTCTAAACCTTGACCTATAACTTTTCATATCTCTAGTTTTTCCTGACTCAAAGTCAGTTTATAAAATACTTTTCTCTTCATAGATATTTTATTTGTTATTTGTTTACTGACTTACTGATTTCCAGACCAAATATTTAATCTAACAACAATTACAGAAGGTAAAGATACTATGTAGAGATTGTGAAATTGGATTATAGATAATTGTTACTATTTATTATTATTTAAAATTTTATTTTTATTTTTATTTTTTTAATTTTTTAAAAGTTATTTATTTTCAGCATAACAGTATCATTATTTTTTCACCACACCCAGTGCTCCATGCAATCCGTGCCCTCTATAACACCCACCACCTGGTACCGCCCGCCCCTTCAAAACCCTCAGATTGTTTTTCAGAGTCCATAGTCTCTCATGGTTCACCTCCTCTTCCAATTTCCCCCAACTCCCTTCTCCATTCTAACTCCCCATGTCCTCCACTCTATTTGTTATGCTCCACAAATAAGTGAAACCATATGATAATTGACTCTCTCTGCTTGACTTATTTCACTCAGCATAATCTCCTCCAGTCCCGTCCATGTTCCTACAAAAGTTGGGTATTCATCCTTTCTGATGGAGGCATAATACTCCATAGTGTAAATGGACCACATCTTCCTTATCCATTCATCCGTTGAAGGGCATCTTGGTTCTTTCCACAGTTTGGCGACTGTGGCCATTGCTGCTATAAATATTGCAGTACAGATGGCCGTTCTTTTCACTACATCTGAATCATTGGGGTAAATACCCAGTAGTACAATGGTAGGGTCATAGGGAAATTGTATTTTTAATTTCTTGAGGAATCGCCACACTGTTCTCCAAATAGGCTGCACCAACTTGCATTCCCATCAACAGTGTAAGAGGGTTCCCCTTTCTCCACATCTGCTCCAACACATGTTGTTATATTAGTTTTGAGTATAAGCATAGTGATTCTACAGTTTTATACATTATTCTGTACTCACCACAATAAATATAGTCACCATCCATTACCATACAATGTTACTAAAATATTATTGATTATGTCTCTAATGCTATACTTTCCATCTCCCTGACTTGTTTATTTTACAAAGGAAAGTTTGTACCTCTTAATTCACTTCACTTATGTTCCCATCCCCCAACTCCCTTCTCCTCTGGCAATCATCAAGTTTGTTTTCTGTATTTATGGGTCTATTTTTTAGTTTGTTTGTTCATCTGTTTTGCTTTTTAGATTCCACAAGCAAGTGAAATCATGCAGTATTTGTCTTTCTCTGTCTGACGTATTTCACTTAACACAGTACTCTCTAGGTCCATCCATTTTGTTGGAAATGACAAGATATCATTCTTTTTTATGGCATATATACATGCTAAATCATTTGTATCCATTCATCTATGGATGGACACTTGGGTTGATTCCATTATCTTAGCTCTTGTAAATAATGTTTTAGTAAACAATGGACATACATGTCTTTCCAAGTTAGTGTTTTCATTTATTTGGGTAAATACCCCTACTGGAATTACTGGATCACATGCTATTTCTATTTTTAGTTTTTTGAGAAAACTCCATATTGTTTTCCATAGTGGTTGCACCCATTTTACATTCCCACCAATAGTGTATGAGGGTTCCCTTTTCTCCACATCCTCACGAATACTTGTTATTTATTATTGTCTTGATACTAGCCATTCTGATTAGTGTGAGGTGATATCTTTTTGTGGTTTTGAATTGCATTTCCCTGATAATTTGTGATATTGACCATCTTTTCATGTGTCTGTTGGCTCTATGTCTTCTTGGAAAAATGTCATGCAATGCTGGAATTATCACAATCCTTGGTTTCAAGATATACTGCAAAGTCATAGTAACATGAGCAGTATAACTTTGGCCCCAAAATAGACATACAGGTCAATGAAACAGAATAGAGAGCCCAGAAATAAACTCACCTGATTAATCTATAACAAAAGAGGCATGAACATACAATGGGGGAAAAGACAGTCTTTTCATTTAATGGTTCTAGGAAAACTAGACAGCTAGGTGCAAAAGAATGAAACCAGACCACTTTCTTACACTGAACACAGAAATATACTCAAATGGATTAGGAACTTAAATGTGAGACCTGACCACAAAACTCCTAAAAGAAACATAAGCCTTAGAAATATAATTATGGATATGTCTCTTCAGGAAAGGGAAACAAAAGCAAAAATAATCTACTGGGATTACACCAAAAAAAAAAGCTTCTTTAACATGGCAGAAACCATCAACAAAACAAAAGGCAGCCTTGTGAATGGGAGAAGATTACTCCAAATGATATATTCAACAGGTGTGTTAATATCAAAAATATATAAAGAACTTATACAGCTCAATACCAAAAAAGAAAAAACACACAACCAAACAACCCTCTGATTAAAAAATGGACTGAGGACCTGAAAAGACAGTTTTTCATATATGTCTTAGTTGGGATTTGAGAGGACCTTTGGTGGACACTTCCATTCATATTTAGGAAACATTGATTGGGTACCAATCTCATACAGTTACTCTGCTAGAAGCTTGAAATGTGATTGGGAACAAAACAGGCCTACTTCCTGCCCTTCTGGACTTATATGTTAGTGTAGTATGCTACAAGATTAACCCAGAGATCAGAAGGAAAAATAAATTATTTATGTTAATATGGAACAGACAAAGCTTAGAAGGAGGAATATGGGAATTTAGTGAGTTTAAAACAAACCGAGATAATAAGAGATGAGGAAGGACACTATATCATACTCAAAGGGTCTGTCCAACAAGAAGATTTAACAATTTCAAATATCTATGCCCCCAACGTGGGAGCAGCCAACTATATAAACCAATTAATAACAAAATCAAAGAAACACATCAACAATAATACAATAATAGTAGGGGACTTTAACACTCCCCTCACTGAAATGGACAGATCATCCAAGCAAAAGATAAGCAAGGAAACAAAGGCCTTAAACAACACACTGGACCAGATGGACATCACAGATTTATTCAGAACATTTCATCCCAAAGCAACAGAATACACATTCTTCTCTAGTGCACATGGAACATTCTCCAGAATAGATCACATCCTCGGTCCTAAATCAGGACTAAACCGGTATCAAAAGTTTGGGATCATTCCCTGCATATTTTCAGACCACAATGCTCTAAAGCTAGAACTCAACCACAAAAGGAAGTTTGGAAAGAACCCAAACACATGGAGACTAAACAGCATCCTTCTAAAGAATGAATGGGTCAACCGGGAAATTAAAGAAGAATTGAAAAAAATCATGGAAACAAATGATAATGAAAATACAACGGTTCAAAATCTGTGGGACACAACAAAGGCAGTCCTGAGAGGAAAATATATAGCAGTACAAGCCTTTCTCAAGAAACAAGAAAGATCTCAGGTACACAACCTAACCGTACACCTAAAAGAGCTGGAGAAAGAGCAAGAAAGAAACCCTAAGCCTAGCAGGAGAAGAGAAATCATAAAGATCAGAGCCGAAATCAAGGAAATAGAAACCAAAAAAACAATAGAACAAATCAACGAAACTAGGAGCTGGTTCTTTGAAAGAATTAATAAAATTGATAAACCCCTGGCCAGACTTATCAAAAAGAAAAGAGAAAGGACCCAAATAAATAAAATCATGAATGAAAGAGGAGAGATCACAACTACACCAAAGAAATACAAACTATTATAAGAACATACTATGAGCAACTCTACGCCAATAAATTTGACAATCTGGAAGAAATGGATGCATTCCTAGAAACATATAAACTACCACAACTGAACCAAGAAGAAATAGAAAGCCTTAACAGACCCATAACCAGTAAGGAGATTGAAACAGTCATTAAAAATCTCCAAACAAACAAAAGCCCAGGGCCAGACGGCTTCCCGGGGTAATTCTACCAAACATTTAAAGAAGAACTAATTCCTATTCTCCTGAAACTGTTCCAAAAAATAGAAATGGAAGGAAAACTTCCAAACTCATTTGATGAGGCCAGCATCACCTTGATCCCAAAACCAGACAAGGATCCCATCAAAAAAGAGAGCTATAGACCAATATCCTTGATGAACACAGATGCGAAAATTCTCACCAAAATACTAGCCAGAAGGATTCAACAGTACATTAAAAGGATTATTCACCACGACCAAGTGG
The DNA here is from genome assembly GCF_964662115.1 of Mustela nivalis. Classification (NCBI taxonomy): domain Eukaryota; kingdom Metazoa; phylum Chordata; class Mammalia; order Carnivora; family Mustelidae; genus Mustela; species Mustela nivalis. The sequence continues at coordinate 68,996,713 of NC_139028.1, forward strand.
GATTTATTCCAGGGCTGCAAGGTTGGTTCAACATCTGCAAATCAGTCAATGTGATACAACACATCAATAAAAGAAAGAACAAGAACCATATGATACTCTCAATAGATGCTGAAAAAGCATTTGACAAAGTGCAGCATCCCTTCCTGATCAAAACTCTTCAAAGTGTAGGGATAGAGGGCACATACCTCAATATCATCAAAGCCATATGAAAAACCCACCGCAAATATCATTCTCAATGGAGAAAAACTGAAAGCTTTTCTGATAAGGTCAGGAACACGGCAGAGATGTCCATTATCACCACTGCTATTCAACATAGTACTAGAGGTCCTAGCCTCAGCAATCAGACAACAAAAGGAAATTAAAGGCATCCGAATCGGCAAAGAAGAAGTCAAATTATCACTCTTCACAGATGATATGATATTATATGTGGAAAACCCAAAAGACTCCACTCCAAAACTGCTAGAACTTGTACAGGAATTCAGTAAAGTGTCAGGATATAAAATCAATGCACAGAAATCAGTTGCATTTATCTACACCAACAGCAAGACAGAAGAAAGAGAAATTAAGGAGTCAGTCCCATTTACAATTGCACCCAAAACCATAAGATACCTAGGAATAAACCTAACCAAAGAGGCTAAGAATCTATACTCAGAAAACTATAAAGTACTCATGAAAGAAATTGAGGAAGACACAAAGAAATGGAAAAATGTTCCATGCTCCTGGATTGGAAGAATAAATATTGTGAAAATGTCTATGCTACCTAAAGCAATCTACACACTTAATGCAATTCCTATCAAAGTACCATCCATCTTTTTCAAAGAAATGGAACAAATAATTCTAAAATTTATATGGAACCAGAAAAGACCTCGAATAGCCAAAGGGATATTGAAAAAGAAAGCCAAAGTTGTTGGCATCACAATTCCGGACTTCAAGCTCTATTACAAAGCTGCCATCATCAAGACAGCATGGTACTGGCACAAAAACAGACACATAGATCAATGGAACAGAATAGAGAGCCCAGAAATAGACCCTCAACTCTACAGTCAACTCATCTTTGACAAAGCAGGAAAGAATGTCCAATGGAAAAAAGACAGCCTCTTAAATAACTGGTGCTGGGAAAATTGGACAGCGACATGCAGAAAAATGAGATTGGACCATTTCCTTACACCACACACAAATATAGACTCAAAATGGATGAAGGACCTCAATGTGCGAAAGGAATCCATCAAAATCCTTGAGAAGAACACAGGCAGCAACCTCTTCGACCTCAGCCGCAGCAACATCTTCCTAGGAACATCGTCAAAGGCAAGGGAAGCAAGGGCAAAAATGAACTATTGGGATTTCATCAAGATCAAAAGCTTTTGCACAGCAAAGGAAACAGTTAACAAAATCAAAAGACAACTGACAGAATGGGAGAAGATATTTGCAAACGACATATCAGATAAAGGACTAGTGTCCAGAATCTATAAAGAACTTAGCCAACTCAACACCCAATGAACAAATAATTCAATCAAGAAATGGGCAGAGGACATGAACAGACATTTCTGCAAAGAAGACATCCAGATGGCCAACAGACACATAAAAAAGTGCTCCATATCACTCGGCATCAGGGAAATACAAATCAAAACCACAATGAGATATCACCTCACACCAGTCAGAATGGCTAAAATCAACAAGTCAGGAAATGACAGATGCTGGCGAGGATGCGGAGAAAGGGGAACCCTCCTACACTGTTGGTGGGAATGCAAGCTGGTGCAGCCACTCTGGAAAACAGCATGGAGGTTCCTCAAAATGTTGAAAATAGAACTGCCCTATGACCCAGCAATTGCACTATTGGGTATTTACCCTAAAGATACAAACGTAGTGATCCAAAGGGGCACGTGCACCCGAATGTTTATAGCAGCAATGTCCACAATAGCCAAACTATGGAAAGAACCTAGATGTCCATCAACATATGAATGGATCAAGAAGATGTGGTATATATACACAATGGAATACTATGCAGCCATCAAAAGAAATCTTGCCATTTGCGACAACATGGATGGAACTAGAGCGTATCATGCTTAGCGAAATAAGTCAAGCAGAGAAAGACAACTATCATATGATCTCCCTGATATGAGGAAGTGGTGATGTAACATGGGGGCTTAAGTGGGTAGGAGAAGAATCAATGAAACAAGATGGGATTCGGAGGGAGACAAACCATAAGTGACTCTTAATCTCACAAAACAAACTGAGGGTTGCTGTGGGGAGGGGGTTTGAGAGAAGGGGGTGGGATTATGGACATTGGGGTGGGTATGTGCTTTGGTGAGTGCTGTGAAGTGTGTAAACCTGGTGATTCACAGACCTGTACCCCTGGGGATAAAAATATATGTTTATAAAAAATAAAAAATTATTCAAAAAAAAAACCAAACCGAGTAACACGATATAATAAATACTATTGATTTTGCAAAGAGGACTTTGGCGATCTTGAGACAAAGTATGTCAGTTCAGCTCAGGTACAGTACTTGGCAGGAGGTGATGTAAATGTGCTGTAGAATATAATGAAGAAGTGAAGTGTGCCACAAAGTGTGCCATGAAGTGAAGTCTGAGCTGTAAAAACACCCACACTTAGTGGAGAAGGATCTCTTTCCTTTCAGATTACCCAGAATGGAAAGGATTTTTGTCAACCTGAGTATCAACTATTGGAAATGTTGACTGGCTTCACCAATGGAAACACTCTGGGTCTCCACACCATCCCATACAGGAGAACAATTAAGGCAACTCCCTAAAGAAGAAATATGCACTAAACTGTCAATAAGTGAGAAATACAATTTTATTGGGTTATGCCATTATTATTTCTGGGTTCTCTGATTAGGTTATGATACTGTTATTTCTGGGTTCTGTAATGTAGCAAGTGGCAAATGTTATCTTCACCTATAATGAATGAGCAGTCGAGAGTAGAAGAAGACCCAGTTATTATAAATGCTTTTTGAAAAAGTTCATGGCAAATGTGGAGGGGATTTTGAGATACAGTCCATAAAGGAAAGAAAAGCCAAATTGTTATTTGATTGTTTGTTTGAACAGGGAAATCTTTATCATATTTGGAAGCTGAATGAAGTTGGAGGGAGAGCTTAGGACACAAGAAAAAATGTAAATGACAGACCAAGCAGGACAGGGAATGAACCTGAGGATTTAGAATCCTGGTAATAACTACAAGGCCAACTTCTCCACAGAATACACTTTGGGAGTGTCCTATGGCTGACACAAAACTCACCTTAAGATATGGGGCAGAGCCTTCACCATGAAATGGACCCTTGCTTCCTGGTCTATCCAATCAGCAATTTAGAAATGGGCCATTAGTGCCTCCTGAGGATAGGGTAGAACTCTGGAGCATCTGAGCTCATTTAGTGAGAGAACAGAACAGAGATGCCAGGCCAGGAAACATACCCAACAGGACTCATTAACATCCTGTTTTGTGGACCAGCATTTCCAGGGGAGGCCCTTTCAGCTGAGATGAGAAGTCCCTGGGAATGGTAGGCATGGAATAAAGCAGAGAGGGTGGGGTCATGGGATATGGAGCCAGAACAGCTTCCCCAAGGACAGGGCCCTGGTTCACTGTTCTCCCCAGGGGCAGTGAGGCTAGGCATGGCAGGGTCTCCCTGGGGCAGCTCTTCCAATATCTACTTCCCCCAGATTCCTGCTGCTTTCCTCTTTGCTCCCAGATCTTAACAAGAGTAAATGACAGTCTGAGCATCTGGACCCAAGAACTCAGTCTGACGACTTCTCCAGAGCTGGATGCTGGATGGGTTCTCGCCATGTGATCCTGAGTGATAGAAGCAGCATCTCCTAATTCTCCACAGGTGTGAGAACAGGAAATCCACCTCTGAAGTAAGAGCTTCACAGAAACTACCCAAGACTGTATTAGCCCTCTGTCTCTATTACATCTCTGTAGCAGACCTGTGGAGGAATAGAAGGACCAGAAAAAGTGGCCCTGACATCTGTGTTGGTCAGACTCCTCAAACTCTTAACCCAACTTGGCAAATTTTAAACCAGTCAGACACTCCTGTAAAAACATACTCTTTCTGCATTTCTACAGGAAAATCCTTGACTCTCAAACAACCCCGAGGCAGGTTGCATGGTTTGGCAGCTTGTCTTATCACTATCTGAGGTAAAGCCTTTCTCTCTTTTTTCAGGGAAGTCTGCAGCCTCTAGGTATGTTGAGTTTTGAAACCGGAGACCAAAGCAGATCCTAAGAGCTTAAGCTACATTGTCTTTCAGAATCTCTAGTGCTTTGGGATCTGTCCCCTATCCTAATGACCTATATTCCTAGTTTCCTAAACATGAAAAACCCATGAAAATGAAGAAAGAGTCTGTGCCACATCCCAGGTCTGAATGACCACTTCCTGGTAGAAGTATAAGTACCTGTCCTTAGAGCCCAGGCTTGCTGGCCTCTGATATGGGATTTTTGCACCTATCTGGTAATAAATGCCTCCAAATCAAAGGACCATCTAAGAGCCAATGATATGCATGTGATATGCTCTAATGCTTTCCAGAACAGGAATTCATCCTGTCTATCCTGTGGCCATTCAATCCAATGTAGACACTTTGGCCCTGCAGGAAGGAGATTGGGGATCTCAGTCAGGTGTAATAAAGGGCAGATAGAATTATTGAGCCTGATTACAACATGCAACACATACTCTTTTGTTAAGAGCAGCTTTCATCCTTTCTCCTAAACACAAATACTCTGATCTTCCTGGGCAGGTCCTCATTATTTATCAGATCTTTGAGTTCTCCCAGGCTCCCTTGTTTGCATAACCAGTAAAGAAACACCTATGTTGTCATTGATCTTAAAGGTTTAGCTCATAAAGGCAATACATGTCAAACACTCCATCCCCTAGTCTCAGAGAGCATGTAATCCCTTCTCCCTCAAACACATGGAGAGTATGGAGCTGGTCCAGGGAAGTGACTAAGGTGGATCTATTTTAGCTCTTCCTATGAGACTTATATCTATAGCCTTGAATGCTACAAACAAACTTGAACATAAGTTATAAGGAAAATACAGGGGAAGTGCTTTGTTGAAATCACACTTCTGTACTGGCTTTAGAACTTTATATTCAGAACAGGTTGTTAGGACACTAAGTGAGTATTTAAATCATTAGATAAACAGTTTACTTAAAACATAGGTACAAAAATAACCAAGGGCTTGGATTCTAGGATATTGATTTCTAGAGAAATGATTTAATTATTGTGGAAAGATACATATCAAAGTTTGATGTCCTGAATAACATTTTTGTGTAGTGATGTCTTAATATTAAGTTACTGTGATGTCTGCTCTCCATTCAGATGGATATTTCATTTAGGAAGAATTAAAAGTGTCAGAAACTGAGAGGTTAACAGGTAAAGTCCATTTCCAGTAGGAAAGACATTGCCTCATTGGATTAATGTTGGCCATCATCAGGAGCCTATGATGTTACAAACTAGGGACCACCTTAGCAAAAATTCACTGAGAATGTATTTGATTCTAGGAAACTAAAGAAACAACACAGAATGGAGCACTGGAACTCCACCTTGGGAAGTGGCTTTATATTGATGGGGATTCTGAATGACAGTGGGTCTCCTGAACTGCTCTGTGCCACAATCACAGTCCTGTACATGTTGGCCCTGACCAGCAATGGCCTGCTGCTCTTGGTCATTACAGTGGATTCCCGGCTCCACGTGCCCATGTACTTCCTGCTCAGGCAGCTCTCACTCATGGATCTCCTCTTTACATCTGTTGTCACTCCCAAGGCTGTCATGGATTTTCTGCTCAATGAAAACACCATCTCCTTTGTGGGCTGTGCCCTTCAGATGTTTCTGGCATTGATGTTGGGTGGTGCAGAGGATCTGCTACTGGCCTTCATGGCCTATGACAGATATGTGGCCATTTGTCATCCTCTGAACTACATGGTCTTCATGAGGCCAAAGGTCTGCTGGTTCATGGTGGCCACAGCCTGGGTATTGGCATCCATAAGTGCCTTTGTTTATACTGTGTATACCATGCACTATCCCTTCTGCATGTCCCGGAAGATCAGGCACCTGCTCTGTGAGATCCCACCTTTGCTGAAGTTGGCCTGTGCAGATACCTCTAGATATGAACTGTTTGTGTATGTGATGGGTGTAACCTTCCTGATACCCCCTCTTTTTACTATCATTTCCTCTTATGCACTAATCCTGTGTACTGTATTTCGGATGCCTTCAAGTGAGGGGAAGCAGAAAGCCCTAGTCACCTGTTCTTCCCACCTGATGGTGGTTGGGATGTTCTACGGAGCTGCCACATTTATGTATGTCCTTCCCAGTTCACTCCATAGCCCCAAGCAAGACAACATCATCTCACTTTTCTACACAGTTGTCACTCCAGCCCTGAACCCCCTTATCTACAGCCTGAGGAATAAGGAAGTTATGGGAGCCTTGAAAAGAGTCCTGGGAAAATACAAGCTGTGACACACTCCAGCATCTAGGGAGAGCTTCTGGCTGTCCCTCAGAGTTCATTTCTCTTCAAAGATTTCTGCTAATTTTCCATGGCGAAAACACCGTAATGCAAAGTGTATCTTCTAATAGTAAGATGAAGGAATATAATTTGATTTGTCAAATGAATTAATGTGTCTGTATTTCTACCATTTTATTGTATTTTTGGAAGTACAGTTGACATAGAATCTTACATTAGTTTCAGGTATGCAGCATAGTGATTTGACTAGGTCTGTATTTTATGGGATGGTCACCACAAAATGTAGCTACCATCTGTTATTGTACAACACTATTACAGTGCTATGGAGTACATGCCCTTTATCCCCACTGTACCTTTTATCCTGGTGACTTATTTATTCTATAACTGAAGCCTGTATCTCTCACTGCTCTTTAACCATTTTCACCATCATTCAACTACTCCCTCCCCCAATGCTCTGGCAACCATGCTCTGTATTTATGGTTTGTGTTTTTTTTTTTTACATTTTAAAATTTATTTTCAGCATAATACTATTATTTTTGCACCACACCCAGTGCTCCATGCAATCCGTGCCCTCTCTCATACCCACCACTTGGTTTCCCCAACCTCCCACCCCCACCCCTTCAAAACCCTCAGATTGTTTTTCAGAGTCCATGGTCTCTCATGGTTCACCTCCACCAATTTCCCCCAACTCCCTTCTCCTCTCCATATCCCCTTGTCCTCCATGCTATTTGTTATGCTCCACAAATAAGTGAAACCATATAGTTTGTTTTTGTTGTCTCTTTATTCTTTTCTTTTGTTTTAAAATTCCATATATAAGTGAAATCATATGGTATTTGTCTTTCTCCGACTTATTTCACTTAGGATTATACCCTCAAGGTCCATCCATATTGCCATAAATGGCAAGATTTCATTCCTTTTTATGGCTGATTAATATATATATATATGCCACAATCAACAGGTACTTGGATTGCTTTTATTATCTTGGCTACTGTAAATAACACAGGTATAAACACAGGTACATTTATATCTTTATGAATTAGTGTTTTTGTTTTCTTTGTGTAAGTAACTGTTAGTGGAACTACTGAATCATATATTATTTCTGTTTCAACTTTTTGAGGAATCTCCATACTGTTTCCACAGTGGCTGCACCAATTTACATTCCCACCAACATTGCACAAAGTTTTCTTTTTTCTCCACATCTGCACCAACACTTATTTCTTGTCTTTCTGATCCTAGATATTATCTTGTGTTTAAGGTGATATTGCCTTTTTTTTTTTTTACCACACTTGTGTATGGATATTTTATTTGGGAAGGAGTAGGTTGAGGAACTGGGAAAAATGACATAAAGAAGGAGGCTGGTCACTGCTATGTACAATTGAGGTTCAGTAAATTCCAAGAGATTCTAAAAACCTACAGACTATGTTTTTCAGAATTGTTTATTCCATATAGAACTTTTATCTACTAGCTCCAAAGGCCCACTAATCACTCCATAAAATAACCCCACATTTCCAGATTGCATCTGCATGCATGTGAGGTATCTACATGCTGAAATGTAAGTAGCTGTCAGATTCCACCATCTAGAACTTTGTTGACATTAAAATTATTAGTGTTAATTTGAGCCCAGTAGATGTTGGGTAAGGCACAAGGATCTAGTATTACAGGAAATATCTAGAGGCTAGTACAGATTTAGGCACTTAATAGCCTTAATACAGTTTTAATGATGAATGATAAAGAAGCAGGGACTAATAGTACCTACAATATAGTTATTGTAAGGCTAAGTAAGAATGTAAGTATCAGCTTTAAAATACCCTAGAAGTATGCAGGTTTATTGAATTTGGATACCCAAGGGTGCAACTGAAGTTATTTTTTCTACTTTGTAACTGGATTAAAAAAAAATTCAAGCCCTATTCTACTTGATGACCAAACCCCCTAATTTAACCATTATGCAGTCAGTTTTGTGCAGGGTCAGTATACCATCCTCTCCCCTTCCAGAGTCCATGGAGTCTATAGTTCCAAAGATGTAAAGGACACTTGTTCAATTTAGTATTTATATTTGCTGTTGTTGTAGTTCACCATAATATCAAATGCTTTTAAATATTTTTTCCATCAGGTAATTTATTAAAAAAAATTCATCACGGTCTATTTAAAAGTTGCTATCTGTTTTCCCACATAGCTACTAAGTTAAATGAGCCCAGGTGTTTTTACCAGTTTTGGACTGACAGACCTCTGACTGGGGAGCCCATACTAGACCAACATATGAACCAAAGAAAAGAAAGTTTCAAGTGGGAAGGCTAAGCAAGTCCCATGTCAGGGGAGCAGACCTTGAGATTTGCACAAATTTTAGACCAACTGACCTTGTTAAATGATCATGCAGGCAGCCTTATTAACTACTAGTAGTTTATATGCATTTCTGTCATGTTCTTTCCTTTTTCCAAACAACCTTCACAGAAAACACCTGAATTCTCTGACAGGTGTTATTGTTTGTCTTTGTGGGTTTTTTTTTTTTTTTAATGAACATATAATACATTCTTTGTTCCAGGGTACAGGTCTGTGATTCATCAGTCTTACACAAGTCACAGCATTCACCATAGCACGTACTCTACCCAGTGTCCATCACCCAACTACCCCACCCTCTCACCCCCCTCTCCTCCAGCAACCCTCCATTTGTTTCCTGAGAATAAGAGCCTCTCATGGTTTATCTCCCTCTCTGCTTTCCTTTTGTTTCATATTTTTTCCTCCATTCCCCTATGATACTCTGTCTTGTTTCTCAAATTCCTCACATCAGTGAGATCATATGATAACTGTTCCTCTCTGATTGACTTATTTCACTTAGCACAATACCCTCTAGTTCCATCCACATCATTGCAAATGGCAAGATTTATTTTGCTTGATGGCTGCACAATATTCCGTTGTATATACCACATCTTTTTAATCCATTCATCTGTTGATGGATATCTAGGCTCTTTGCAAAGTTTAACTAAGGTGGACATTGCTGCTATAAATATTCTGGTGCAAGTGCCCCTTTAGATCACTACATTTGAATCTTTATGGTAAGTACCCAGTAGTTCCATTGCTGCATCATAGGATAGCTACATTTTCAACTTTTTGAGGAACCTCCATACTGTTTTCCAGAGTGGCTGTACCAGTTTGCATTCACACCAACAGTGTAGAAGGGTTCTCCTTTCTTCGATCCTTGACAACACCTGTCATATCCTGACTTGTAAATTTTAGCAATTCTGACTGGTGTGAGGTGGTAACTCTCTGGGTTTTGATTTGTATTACTCTGATGCCAAGTGATGTGGAACACTTTTTCATGTGTCTGTTGGCCATTTGGATGTCTTCTTTGCAGGAAATGTCTGTTCAAGTCCTCTACCCATTTCTTGATTGGGTTAATTGGCCTTTGGGTGTTGAGTTTGATCAGATCTTTATAGATTTTGTATACTAGCCCTTTATCTGATATGTCATTTGCAAATATCTTCTCCCATTCTGTCCGATGTCTTTTGTTTTCATTGACTGTTTCTTTTGTTGTGCAAAAGCTTTTTTAAAAAAATTAATTTATTTATTTTCAGCATAACAGTATTCATTATTTTTTCACCACACCCAGTGCTTCATGCAATCCGTGCCCGCTATAATACCCACCACCTGGTACCGCAACCTCCCACACCACCACCACTTCAAACCCCTCAGATTGTTTTTCAGAGTCCATAGTCTCTCATGATTCACCTCCCCTTCCAATTTACCCCAACTCCCTTCTCCTCTCTAACTCCCCATGTACTCCATGCTTTTTGTTATGCTCCACAAATAAGTGAAACCATATGATAATTGACTCTCTCTGCTTGACTTATTTCACTCAGCATAATCTCCTCCAGTCCCGTCCATGTTGCTACAAAAGTTGGGTATTCATCCTTTCTGATGGAGGCATAATACTCCATAGTGTATGTATATGGACCACATTTTCCTTATCCATTCGTCTGTTGAAGGGCATCTTGGTTCTTTCCACAGTTTGGCGACCGTGGCCATTGCTGCTATAAACATTGGGGTACAGATGGCTCTTCTTTTCACGACATCTGTATCTTTGGGGTAAATACCCAGGAGTGCAATGGCAGGGTCATAGGGAAGTTCTATTTTTAATTTCTTGAGGAATTTCCACACTGTTCTCCAAAGTGGCTGCACCAACTTGCATTCCCACCAACAGCATAAGACGGTTCCCCTTTCTCCACATCCCCTCCAACACATGTTGTTTCCTGTTTTGTTAATTTTGGCCATTCTAACTGGTGTAAGGTGATATCTCAATGTGGTTTTAATTTAAATCTCCATGATGGCTAGTGATGATAAACATTTTTTCATGTGTCTGATAGCCATTTGTATGTCTTGATTGGAGAAGTGTCTGTTCATATCTTCTGCCCATTTTTTGATATGATTGCCTGTTTTGTGTCTGTTGAGTTTGAGGAGTTCATTCTGGATCCTGGATATCAACCTTTTTTCTGTACTGTCATTTGTAAATATCTTCTCCCATTCCGTGGGTTGCCTCTTTTTTTTTGCTTTTGTTTTTGTTTTATTTTTTTGACAGTTTCCTTTGCTGTATAGAAGCTTTTGATTTTGATGAAGTCCCCAAAGTTTATTTTTGCTTTTGTTTCCTTTGCCTTTGGAGACATATCTTGAAAGAAGTTGCTGTGGCTGATATCAAAGAGATTACTGCCTTTGTTCTCCTCTAGGTTTCAGATGGATTCCTGTCTCACATTGAAGTCTTTTATCCATTTTGAGTTTATCTTTGTATACGGTGTAAAAGAATGGTCGAGTTTCATTCTTCTACATATAGCTGTCTATTCCATACTCTTGGATCGGAAGAATAAACATTGTTAAAATGTCTATACTGCCTAGAGAAATCTATACTTTTAATGCCATTCTGATCAAAATTCCACCGGTATTCTTCAAAGAGCTGGAGCAAATAATCCTAAAATTTGTATGGAATCAGAAGAGACCCCGAATTGCCAAGGAAATGTTGAAAAGCAAAAATAAAACTGGGGGCATCAAGTTACCTGATTTCAAGATTTATTACAAAGCTGTGATCACCAAGACAGCATGGTACTGGCGTAAAAACAGACACATAGACCAGTGGAACGGAGTAGAGAGCCCAGATATGGACCCTCAACTCTATGGTCAATTAATCTTTGACAAAACAGGAAAAAATATACAGTGGAAAAAGGACAGTCTCTTCAATAAATGGTGCGGGGAAAACTGGGCAGCTATATGTAGAAGAATGTGCAAAAGCTTTTGATCTTGATGAAGTCCCAGTAGTTCATTTGCCTTTTGTGATGTTTCTAGGAAGAAGTTGCTGCAGCTGAGATTGAAGAGGTTGCTGCCTGTGTTCTCCTCAAGGATTTTGATGGATTCCTGTCTCACATTGAGTTCTTTCATCCATTTTGCGTCTATTTTTGTGTGTGGTATAAGAAAATGTTCCAGTTTCATTCTTCTGCAAATGGCTGTCCAATTTTCCCAACCATTTGTCAAAGAGGCTGTCTTTTTTCCAATGGACAATCTTGCCTGCTTTGTCAAAGATTAGCTGACCATAGAGTTGAGGGTCCATTTCTGGGCTCTCTATTCTGTTTCATTGATCTATGTGTCTGTATGTGTGCCAGTACCATACTATCTTGTTGATGACAGCTTTGTAACAGAGCTGGAAGTCTGGAATTGTGATGTCGCCAACTTTGGCTTTCTTTTCAACATTCCTCTGGCTATTCAGGGTCTTTTCTGGTTCCATATAAATTTTAGGATCATTTATTCCATTTCATTGAAAAAAGTTGATGGTATTTTGATAGGGATTGCATTAAATGTGTAGATTGCTCTTGTTAGCTTAGACTTTTTCACAGTATTTGTTCTTCTGATCCATGAGCATGGAATGTTTTTCCATTTCTGTGTGTCTTCCTCAATTTCCTTCATGAGTACTCTATAGTTTTCTGAGTACAGATTCTTCACCCCTTTGGTTACATTTATTCCTAGGTATCTTATGATTTTGGGTGCAATTGTTAATAGCATTGACTCCTTAATTTCTCTTTCTTCTGTCTTGTTGTTGGTGTATAGAAATGCAACTGATTTCTGTGCATTGATTTTATATCCCGACAATTTATTGAATTCCTGTATGAGTTCTAGCGGGTTTTGGAGTTCTAGCAGTCTTTTGGGTTTTTGACCTAAAATATCATATCATCTGCAAAGAGTGATAGTTTGACTTCTTCTTGCCAATTTGGATGGCAGGCATGCATTTTATAGAGTTGATATGTGCACATAAAATAGAGCTTTTTTCACTTATTAATATGTAGTGAATTTCTCCCCTACATTATATGGCAGCTATTTTGTGCAGTGACAAAGAGAGTCTGGGGTCACTTATCAGAGTATGGAGGTTTGAATTCAATACATCCCCACTTACTTATATAACTTTGAGCATGTTTCATTTTATCATTTTTTTAAAATTTTTAACATATAATGTATTATTAGCTCCAGGGGTACAGGTCTGTGAATCGCCAGGCTTACACATTTCACAGCACTCACCATAGCACATGCCCTCCCCAAAGTCCATAACCCAACCACCCTCTCCCTACTCCCCTACCCCCAGGAGTTTGTTTCGTGAGATTAGTAGTTTCTAATGGTTTGTCTCCCTCCTGATTCCATCTTGTTTCACTTTTTCCTTCCCTGCCCCCAAGTCCCCCACTTCGCCTCTCAAATTCCTCATATCAGTGAGATCATATGATAATTGTCCTTCTCTGATTGACTTATTTCATTGAGCATATTTCTTAACCTCTCTGTTCCTGTATGCACATCACTAAACTGTAAACTGGCAATAACAATTAGATTACTCCACAGTCTTTGTGAGGATTTAATAAATTAGCAAATATAAATGTAAGGCATTTAGAATAGCACCTGGCATTTAAAGAGTATTTAATAAATCTTAATTCTTATGTGAATAAATAGCCTTGAAGATATTTTTATGTGATGACATAATGTTATATCATATGGATGCTTTGTAATAGAATTGGCTATTTTATCACTGTTATACATTTAGTGTGTGTGTGTGCGTGTGTGTGTGTTTCCAAAAAGAACAAAGTTGGGGCTCCTGGGTGGCTTAGTCACTAGGCATCTGCCTTTGGCTCAGGTCATGATTCCAGGGTTCTGGGACTGAGACCCACATCAGCTTCCTGCTTAGCGGGAAGACTGATTCTCCCTCTCCCCCTCCCCAGCTTGTATCCCCCCCCCCTCTGTCAAATAAATAAAAAAAATCTTTAAAAAATAAAATAAATAAAATTAAATTAAAAAATATAGCCAAGACAGCATGGTACTGGCATAAAAACAGACACATAGACCTGTGGAAGAGAGTAGAGAGCCCAGATATGGACCCTCAACTCTATGGTCAATTAATCTTCAACAAAACAGGAAAAAATATACAGTGGAAAAAAGACAGTCTCTTCAATAAATGGCACTGGGAAAACTGGACAGCTATATGTAGAAGAATGAAACTCGACCATTCTCTTACACCGTACACAAAGATAAACTCAAAATGGATAAAAGACCTCAACGTGAGACAGGAATCCATCAGATTCCTAAAGGAGAACAAGGCAGTAATCTCTTCAATATCAGCCACAGCAAATTCTTTCAAGATATGTCTCCAAAGGCAAAGGGAAAAAAAGCAAAGATGAACTTTTGGGACTTCATCAAAATCAAAAGCTTCTGAACAGCAAAGGAAACAGTCAAAAAAACAAAGAGGCAACCCACAGAATGGGAGAGATATTTGCAAATGACAGTACAGAGAAAAGGTTGATATCCAGGATCTATAATGAACTCCTCAAACTCAACACACACGAAACAGGCAAACATATCAAAAAAAGGGTAGAAGATATGAACAGACACTTCTCCAATCAAGACATACAAATGGTTATCAGACACATGAAAAAATGTTCATCATCATTAGCTCTCAGGGAGATTCAAATTAAAACCACATTGAAATATCATCTTACACCAGTTAGAATGGCCAAAATTAACAAAACAGGAAACAACATGTGCTGGAGAGGATGTGGAGAAAGGGGAACCCTCTTCCCCTGTTGGTGGGAATGCAAGTTGGTGCAACCTCTTTGGAGAACAGTGTGGAAATTCCTCAATAAATTAAAAATAGAACTTCCCTATGACCCTGCCTTTGCACTCCTGGGTATTTACCCCAAAGATACAGATGTCGTGAAAAGAAGAGCCATCTGTACCCCAATGTTTATAGCAGCAATGGCCATGGTCGCCAAACTATGGAAAGAACCAAGATGCCCTTCCATGGATGAATGGATAAGGAAGATGTGGTCCATATATGCTATGGAGTATTATGCCTCCATCAGAAAGGATGAATACCCAACTTTTGTAGCAACATGGACGGGACTGGAAGAGATTATGCTGAGTGAAATAAGTCAAGCAGAGAGAGTCAATTATCATATGGTTTCACTTATTTGTGGAGCATAACAAATATCATGGAGGACAAGGGGTGTTAGGAGAAGGGAGTTGGGGTAAATTGGAAGGGGAGGTGAATCATGAGAGACTATGGACTCTGAAAAACAATCTGAGGGGTTTGAAGTGGTGGGGGTGTGGGAGGTTGTGGTACCAGGTGGTGGGTATTATCGTGGGCACAGATTGCATGGAGCACTGGGTGTGGTGAAAAATAATGAAACTGTTTTTCTGAAAATAAATAAATTGAAAAAATTAAAAAAAATAATGAATACTGTTATGCTGAAAATAAAAAATAAATTTAAAAAAATGTTAAAAAACCAGAACAATATAAAAAAAAATCAAAGAAACACATCGACAATAATACAATAATAGTAGGGGACTTTAAAACTTCCTTCATGGAAATGGACAGATCATGCAAGCAAAAGATCAACAAGGAAATAAAGGCCTTAAATGATACACTGGACCAGATGGACATCACAGATATATTGAGCACATTTCATCCCAAAGCAACAGAATACACATTCTTCTCTAGTGCACATGGGAATTCTTCAGAATAGATGACATCCTGGCTCTTAAATCAGGTCTCAACCAGTATCAAAAGATTCGGATCATTCCCTGCATATTTTCAGACCACAATGCTCTGAAGCTAAAACTCAATCACAAGAGGAAATTTGGAAAGAACACAAATACATGGAGACTAAACAGCATCCTTCTAAAGAATGAATGGGTCAACCAGGAAATTAAAGAAGAATTGAAAAAATTCATGGAAACAAATGATAATGAAAACACAACGGTTCAAAATATGTGGGACACAGCAAAGGCAGTTCTGAGAGGAAAATCCATAGTGGTACATGCCTTTCTCAAGAAACAAGAAATGTTTCAAATACACAACCTAACCCTACACCTAAAGGAGCTGGAGAAAGAACAACAAAGGAAGCCTAAAACCAGCAGGAGAAAAAAAATCATAAAGATCAGAGCAGAAATCAATGAAATAGAAACCAAAAAAACAATAGAACATATCAACGAAACTAGGAGCTGGTTCTTTGAAAGAATCAGTAAGATTGTCAAACTCCTGGCCAGGCTTCTCAAAAAGAAAAGAGAAAGGACACAAATAAATAAAATCACGTATGAAAGAGGAGAGATCACAACTAACACCAAAAAAATACAAACAATTATAAGAACATACTATGAGCAACACTACGGAAACAAATTTGAAAATCTGGAAGAAATGGATGCATTCCTAGAGACATATAAACTACCATAACTGAACCAGGAACAAATAGAAAACCTGAACAGACTGATAACCAGGAAGGAGATTGAAACAGTCATCAAAAATCTCCAAACATATAGCTGTCCAATTTTCCCAGCACCATTTATTGAGGGGACTGTCTTTTTTCCACTCAACCATTCTCTTACACCATACACAAAGATAAACTCAAAATGGATAAAAGACCTCAACGTGAGACAGGAATCCATCAGAATCCTAGAGGAGAATATAGGCAGTAATCTCTTCGATATCAGCCACAGCAACTTCTTTCAAGATATGTCTCCAAAGGCAAAGGAAATAAAAGCAAAAATGAACTTTTGGGATTTCATCAAGATCAAAAGCTTCTGCACAGCAAAGGAAACAGTAAACAAAACAAAGAGGCAACCTATGGAATGGGAGAAGATATTTGCAAATGACAGTACAGACAAAAGGTTGATATCCAGGATCTATAAAGAACTCTTGAAACTCAACACACACAAAACAGACAATCATATAAAAAGTGGGCAGAAGATATGAACAGACACTTCTCCCATGAAGACATACAAATGGCTATCAGACACATGAAAAAATGTTCATCATCACTAGCCATCAGGGAGATTCAAATCAAAACCACATTGAGATATCACCTTACACCAGTTAGAAGGGCCAAAATTAACAAGACTGGAAACAACATGTGTTGGAGGGGATGTGGAGAAAGGGGAACCCTCTTCTACTGTTTTTGGGAATGCAAGTTGGTGCAGCCTTTTTGGAGAACAGTGTGGAGATTCCTCAAGAAATTAAAAATAGAACTTCCCTATTACCCTGCCATTGCACTCCTGGGTATTTACCCCAAAGATACAGATGTCGTGAAAAGAAGGGTCATCTGTACCCCATGTTTATAGCAGCAATGGCCACAGTCGCCAAACTGTGGAAAGAACCAAGATGCCCTTCAACGGATGAATGGATAAGGAAGATGTGGTTCATATACACTATGGAGTATTATGCCTCCATCAGAAAGGATGAATACCCAGCTTTTGTAGGAACATGGACGGGACTGGAGGAGATTATGCTGAGTGAAATAAGTCAAGCAAAGAGAGTCAATTATCATATGGTTTCACTTATTTTGGAGCATAACAAATAGCATGGAGGACATGGGGAGATATAGAGGAGAAGGGAGTTGGGGGAAATTAGAAGGGGAGGTGAACCATGAGAGACTATGGACTCTGAAAAACAATCTGAGGGTTTTGAAGGGGCGGGGGTGGGAGGTCGGGGTACTAGGTGGTAGGTATTATAGAGGGCACAGATTGCATGGAGCACTGGGTGTGGTGCAACAATAATGAATACTATTATGCTGAAAATAAATAAAATATAAATTAAAAAACATAGAAATTCAACCCAGGCAACCTGGTGTCAGAGAACACTTCTTAACTGCCATGTTATTCAACCCATCTTATAAAGAGTTTTAAACCACATCATATTACTTTGCCTCAAGACAAAAACCTCTAAGCTACACATATTTTGTATATCAGTAGGGGAAACCCATTCTTTTAAAATAATTTTTTTCTAGCTCACAAAGGACTCAAATTGATTCTAAGAAAACCATATATTTTAGATCATGAATAGAGTATTCCAAAGCTATTTACAGGAAACAAAGTATGTAATACTTATGATAGATTAATATATAATAATCTATTCAGCACTCCTGGTGTCAAATTCCTTTTTTAAGTATGATGAAAGATTTAAAATTTTCCCTGCATATCTGGTGTCCACCTGGTTCATTCCAATTCTTTCGGTATAATAGGCTTTCTAATTAATATTAGGTCTGCATACATTGGACCTCCAAAAGTTCACCTTAATATTCCAAGTGCTTTGAAACCAACAATTTATGGTATATATAAGACACATTATTTATTTTTGACATTCCGTTATTTTGAGAGGGCTAATTTGAGAGCTTTTGCAAAATCTTTTAGGAGTCAGCAAACACCAGGGAGATTTTGTGTTCTCTGTAAATAACAATCCCATACAACATATGCAAAATTATATCCAAGCCTGACAATATTAATACAATATTAAAACTTTCCACTCAGTCAATGTTCAAAAAGCATTTAAATATCTGTCTAGTGAAATATCTATTTGGTTCCTAGTAGTAATCTAGTACTTTGATGAGCAAAAAGTTTAGGTCAGTATCCTTCAGAATTTCAAAGTCTAGAAGGAAAGACATATTCTTAATAAACATATATTCACAATACAACGTGGAGGAGGTATAAATAAAGGATAGAAACTTTGTAGGACATCAAAACCCACAGGGCAGGAAAGAAAAAGTGAAGAAATATTTCACCCACTGTAAGGGGTGGCTTAAATTGTCTAAAGATGTAAGTTATTTGAGTTTTTAAAATATGGAACTAAGATGAGTCATTCTCGTGGACACTAAAATCATCCAAAATAATGACAACTAGAGAATGAAAAGAAGGCAATGATCTAAGTCCCAAGGATAACAATGAGGATGGATTTTAAATTTAAATATATTGTTGACAAAGAGAACTGGGAGAAAGTCATGACCTCAAGGTCACCTAACTTACTAGGCTTCTCTCAGGATTCAGTTTTATCTCCTGCAATTCATTTCTACACTGTTACAGAAATCTTAATATTACAACTCTGATGTTACTTTGTTACTTAGTATACTTTAAGGCTAGCCCTCAAGATCCACTCCAATCTCTTGGCATATTATGCAATATAGTTCAGAATCTGGGGGCGCCTGAGTGGTTCAGTTGTTTAAGTGTCTGCCTTCAGCTCAGGTCATGATCCCAGACTCCTTGGATAGAGCCAATGTCGGGCTCTCTACTCAGTGGAGAGCCTGCTTCTCCCTCTGCGTGCTACTCCTTCTGCTTATTCTCTTCCTCTCAAACTCTTGCCCTATCTCAAATAAATAAATAAATAAATAAATAAAGTCTTTTTTAAATAGTACACTGGATAGGCTGATCTCTCTGCTTCATTTCTTACAATGACCCTTAGCATCCCCTCCCTCCTTCATCCCTACCCAAACCCCACTTCCCTCTATAGTGCTCAATTTGGGATTCCCCAAGAAACTGTTTTCTCCTGCCTCTAGTCCTTTGTACCTGCATGTTTCTCTGCCTAGAATGCTTCATTTATTTCCTTTCATGCCATCCTTCATATCCTTGATCTTTTTTCTTGGTTATAGCTTCCTGGTACTCCAGAACATGAGCTGCCACTACCTCCTAGAAAGTTGCCTTGCTTCTTGCAGAGTGAGCAGCTACCTTATTATATTTAAATATTCCTATACTGATCCTTAAATACAAGGTTTGTGTCTTATTCACAGTGTTTGTTCAACATACAGCACAGAGCCTGAATTATAGAATATCCTTGATTATTTGTTGAATGAATGAATGAATGAATGAGACCAACATCACTGTGTTGTTCATTACCAAGACTAACATTACTGAGATGGTCAAAGGGACAGGTATTGATTCCTAACCAGCCACATTTCTTAACTAGGATCCTTCCCAATTCCTAACCACTCACAGACACCTCCTTCATAATAAGCCCTCGAACAGGGATATAATCCCTACCTCAGATGGATTGGAGACACTGCTGCTAGATTTTATTATGCAGTGTAGTAGCTTATATGAGGGAGTCAAGGAGTGCAAATAGAAATTGGTGAATAAAGTGTCTTTTGCCAGTATTGGGGAAGGTACCAGCTGTGAGGAGGTATGTGAGATCAGTGATTCAGGGCCCTCCCATTCTTCTGGCTTTGCGACTTTCTCTGGGAATGGGCAGCCTTGTTTCTGAATGGCCAACACCACTGAGAGAAGCATTCACACAGGAACAAGAGATTGCTTGTCTCCTCTTATGTGAGGAGTTAGGATAGATTGCTTCTGTAAACCAGTCACCATTTGAAGGAATTTTTCTAGCCTCCAAGGAATTGTCAGGCTGAGAACACTGCTTAGACTTAAAAATACTTTCACTCTAACCGAGCTCTGAAGGAAAAGCTGAATAAAGGAAAAATCCAAGAAAAAGGATATGAGAAGGCCCAAAAGTAGAACTTGAGGTGCCTGGCCTCACTTTCCCTGGGGGCCACAGTGAGCCAGGGTTCTTGTCTTTTTTTTTTTTTTTTTTTTTTTAAGATTTTATTTGTTTATTTGAGAGAGAGAGAGCAAGAGAGAGCACTCGAGAGAATGCACAAACAGGGAGCAGCAGGCAGAGTTGGAGAAGCAGGCAGAGAGGCCAACATGGGGCTCATAGCCTGGACCCTGAGATGATGACCTGAGCTGAAGGCTGACGCTTAACTGACTGAGCCAGACAGCTGCCTCCAGGGCCCTGTCTTTGAGGGTGGTTCCTCTTCCTTACTATGCAATTACAATGACTTTGACCTTCCACTTATTTATGTATTGGTTTGTTTGATTCTTTCTTTCTTTCTTTCTTTTTCATTTCTTTATTTCTTTTTAAGATTTTATTATTTATTTGATATATATAGAGAAAGAACACAAGCAGGGGGAGTGGAAGAGGGAGAAGCAGGCCTCCCGTGGAGCAGGTAGCCTGACCTGGGGCTTGATCCCAAGACCCTGGGATCATGACCTAGCAGAAGGCAGATGCCCAGTGAGTGAGCCGCCTAGGGACCCCAACCTTCCACTATTTAAAGGGAAATCTCTCCCCAGCTGACATGTTTCCTCACTGGAAATCCTAGTCTAGGAGACAGGATTTTAATAAATCCCCTAGGTGTGATTCCTGACCTTCCACCTCTGCGTTCTTCTCCCAGTAAATGAGCTCTGCTGGCCCAGAGGGAGCCCTCCACCTGTAAAGGAAACATGGAGGGCCATTTTCACATCTCTGAGTGAGCACTTACTGACCATGCCTTGGGCTAGTACTACCAATCTGCTCCAAGTCCCAGGGCACAGTGAAGACCCCGCATGGTCTCAGAAAAGCTGAGAAGCAGGACTGTCTTAATCTTTCCCCAAGAGGTAATCCTTTCACTGAACATAAATGAGTATCTCAGAGTCAATGAACTAGAACAAATGTGTGCAGAGTTTCCTGAATTGTTTTCCCTCCATAGATTTGTTTCCTTTTTCAATTTTCTCATTCAATATTTGTTGAACTCCTATGTCCTAGATGTAAGATGCTAAATTATATGGCAATGGAAAAAATAGAAAACTATCCCTCTGTCATGGATCTTATACTGGAGCACTTGTAACATGGAAAGTGTAGCACTATATTCTGGCTGGAGGAGACACGAACCCTGGATACAGATTTACCTTTCTTAAATACAATACATCTGTCAAAACTACTATCTGTGGTTACTATCTGGACTTATAGAAGGACCTTATACACTGTCATGTTGTTTCACATGGCATTACTTTTGATCGATAAATGAAATACACTTCACAGTAAATGAACTACAGCAAAGGGCCCATTCTCATGAAATTCAGTGATCTTACCATGTTCTCCACCATCACTGAAGTAGCTGATTAGATTGTATGGTAGAAAACCTTTTAAAGATGTGGTTACAGCACCAGCTAGCTGGAAATACTTTATAGGGCTGGAGTAGTATCCTCCAGGATGCTGTCTACGCTCTGAATGAGCATCCAGTGCATAGTACTGTTTCTCCCACTACTAATACTCATATGTCCAGAAATCAAAAAATGAAAATAGGAGGGGCTCCATTCCTTATTCCTTATTACCCCTAGTGAGTCTTAGCAAAATTTTTGTTTCCTATCCCTGTATGTTTTCTGGCCTAGAGGTCTTAGTTCCGGAAGAAGGGATGTTTCCAGTAGGAGATAGAATAATTTTACTGAACTGAGATTTGAGACTGCCACCTGGTGTCTCCCTCGTGTCTCTAAATCAATAGGTGATTGATCCTGATCCAAAGGGAAACTGGCCTCTGGTCAATCAGCTCATCTCGAAATGCCAATCTCTTGTGTCCCTGTATATATTGTTCCATATTTTCCCAGAAAACTTTTGTAATAAAAAAGATATGTTGCATTTTATGTAAAAAAAAAAAAAAAAGGGAAACTGGTTGCTACTATGTAAGGTAAGGAAGAGTATGTCTGGGATACAAGCTCTTTTGGTATCTCTTTAGAACTACCATGACGGTGATTATAGTTAATGGAAAATTATAACAATCTATTTCAGGCAGTACTTCTAATGGCTCAGACCTTTCAGAAATGAAGGCTTGGGTTACCCAACCTGGCAAAGAACCATGAACTTCTGAGGTGCTTTTAGAGAACAAAAAGATTATTTGAAGAAGGCAATTACAAATACTAGTTACGACCCTATAAGCAGTTGCAGAAACAAAATGAGATTTGTAATAGTTTAATAGTAATTAGTTTTAGTTATTAGTATTTCTTCTATTATGAATTACACACACAATATTTTATATATATATATATATATATATATATATATATATATCACAACTCGTCTTTCATTTTCTTATTCCCTTTATCCCTGTACTGCCTAACATACTACATATTAATAAATTAACTTTATATCACAATATTTTAGCTATAGGATATCAAAGGAGAAGAGAAAACATCCTTCAAGGACTTTGCATCTTCTGGAGGAAGTTTTACACAGGATAGTTGCATTGTGGTAGGTGGAAGTGTGACTTTGTATTTGTCTTGGTTTGGAGATTGTGTGGTTTAAAGAGATCAGTGTATCAATGGCATCAGTGTATCAGTGGCAGGTTGACAAGAGATGGACTATAGTGGTCCATTTTATGTATCATAGCTAGGCTGTAGTCCCTGGTTTTTCCATCAAACATTAATCTAGGTGTTGCTATGAAGGCATTTTGTAGATGTGATTAAAGTTTATAATCAGTTAAATATGGATGGTTATTCTAGATAATCTAGAATAGCCTGATTCAGTCAGTTGAAAGGCTATAAAAGCAGAACTGACACTTCCTTGAGAAAGAAGAAATTTCACCTGTGGGGAAGCAGCTTCAGCTCATGCCCAAGACTTCCAGGCTGCCCTTCCTGACAGCCTGCCCTATATATTTCAGATCTACTTTGCCAGCCCCCACAATTGCATAAGCCAGCTCCATGTAATAAATCTCATAATTTATATCTCCTTCTGGTTCTGTTTGTTTGGTTGAAGCATTACCTGTACATCCAATACAAATCTTTCTGCAATAAAGGGAAAATTTTACCAATTTCATCATCTGGAAAACTTCCTGCTACTCTCGGTTTTGACAATTTATCTATTACTTTCTTGCTGGTTCACTGCCTGTGGATGTCCAGGAAAACCATAGCCTTTTCCTATCTATCTCCTTCTCTGCAGATTTCTATTCAGCTACAGGGCATTCTGTTTTTCCCTTTTGAATGCCACTCTTCCAGCTTTGAATAAAGGGATATAGTTATAACTGGAGGACAGCATTAAATATGTAGCATAGTTATAAAATCTAGTTACATACAGCTTTTGATCTTCAATTTTTAAAATATGAGTTGTGGATGAAGTTGTCAGTTTTACTATTTTTCTACTTTTAGTGTTTTAAACATTCAGAAGTAAAATATTTAAAATATTAAAGTAAAAGAAATATAAAAAGAAAATACATTATAGATGGGGAAAGACCAATGCACTGTTATGGAAAGAGTAAGTTAACTTTCTTGGAAATCAAGTTCATGAAATAAAGTAGGAGATAAGTAAGTACACAGAGGATTTGTATAACAAATGATCTAATGGCTATATAGAAAACTAAAATTCAGACAGTCTAGACTAAAAAAGGAATGTCACGTTATAAATATAGATGATACTGGAGGTTATAACAATAAAGGTTAAGGGCTGCTTAACCAAAATTGAAATGAATTTTAAGAATAAAAAATAAACATGTGAGATTTCGAAATAGCATTGTCTATTAGGAATTAACAAAAGATTTTTGAGCAGAAATATATATAACATGACACTGCTCCCTTTTAATAAAAGACTAGAAAATTCTAACATGAGTGTAAGAAGTTCTGTGATAAAAATAGAGCATCTTATATTATCTTTAGTGCCTATGTGAGGGCCATGACCCACAACGTTTCTTTTTGACCAAAGAAAAGTAGTAATATCATTATGAATATACAGTTGTTAGGCTAAATTAATGAAGGCCAGGAGAATGTAACAGGTTTAGATAAATTGGAAACTACCATAGTCTATTAAATATAATGATCTATACAAAATAAATTAAAACAATCTCATGTGACAATATACAAAAACTTAGTACAAAATGGGAAGACCATGTAGTTACAATGTAAATACAGTCAAAACAAAGCAAATATGGTATTTAAATCAATAACGCAATTAAAGGTTAGGAAATGTGGTTTCCAAAGCTTTGGCGCAAAATAGTATGCCTGCAATCCTTAAATTCTTGGCAGACTGTATTTCATTAATTCATTCATCCAGTATTGTTGCTGAGCCAGACAGAATCCATCTCTCTTCTATCATTTTATAATGGCTAAATGACCGCATATACTAGGATATTGCATCCACTTTTCCAAAATCAAAATGAAAACAAATGATAGGAGGGAAAATCCTGCACATCCAGAGCAAGTACCATCTAAGGAAAAGCATTTTTGTGACCTCTTGTCAATGTCAATGCTTCTTTTACCTAAAAAGGAATGGACTTTAATGAATTGCTATTACTTTTTCTGAAGTTCTATCTGATGACTCTCTTACATCTAAAAAAATTGTATATGTAGAGATTCCAACAAAGGAAGAAAATTAAAACATGAAATTATATATTATATATATAATTTGTTGAAACTCTACATTATGTATACATTTTATATTATAAAATTATTTTATGTATAAATATTATATATCATGATATATATAACTATATATACACACTATATATATATATACTCACACATATATATTAATCTTGTTTTCTCTCTGCTATGGTAAGTTTTGCATGCTGCCTACTTTATAATGTTTCTATTACATCTTAAAAGGAGTTGTATTTTATATTTCCTTAAATTTAAAAAAGTAATTACAATGAGATATCATCAATTGTTTATAAAAGGAATCAGGCCCCTAACCCTCTAGGAAGAAAGAAACAGGTCCTAGCCATGAAACTGATGATTACAGAACCTCTTTTTGTATATTCCTCCTAAGACAAAGGGCTTTTAAAATAAAGCAAAATCAAAATGGAGAAATCTCACCCATAGAGTTCTCAAAACTAGTTGGATAGTAACTGATTACTTCTTAGCATCTTCATAAAAATAAAATAATTTTATAACTTCACTACCAATGCATGTCTCATTAAATTCTGGTTATTTCACACACTGCATTATAAAAGGAAGCATTTAATTAAAGCCTGAAAGAAAAGGAGATTTTTTTTTTATATCTGGCTCCTTATCCTATAATTGTGCACTAAGTCAGTATGTTTATAATTACAGACTTTCACCCAGTGTAGGTGGGCTCTGAGATTAAGTGAAATGAAAAGAGAAGGAATGTCTGAGTCTCTTTAGCAAAGAGAATCTTTCAAGAAAAGGGCTTGGCCACTGGACATGGTTTTTCTGATGGCATCTTTGACCTCCTTGTTCCTCAGGCAGTAGATAATAGGGTTGAGCATGGGAGTAAAGACTGCATATATGGCTGAGATCAGTTTGTTAGAATTGAATGATGCAATGGCCCGAGGTCGGACATACATGAAGATCACAGCTGTATAGAAGATGACCACCACTGTAAGGTGAGAGGCACAGGTGGAGAAGGCCTTCCGCTGTCCAGTGGCTGAGGGAATTTGCAGAACAGTAGAGACAATGAAGCCATAAGAAAGGACAGTGGCTGAAAGGGGAAACACAAGAATGAGAATGGCTAGCACAAAGTCTACCATCTCAGCCATAGAAAAGTCCATGCAGGCCAGTTTGAGGATAGGGGAAACATCACAGAAAAAATGGTTCAAGATATTATTGCCGCAGAAAGTGACTTGGGAGATGAAGTATACCTTTGCCATGGAGATGGTGAAGCCACTCACCCAGGAACTGAGAGTCAGCTGCACACAAAATCCTGTGGTCATCATGGCTGGATAACGAAGAGGACAACATATAGCCACGTAACGGTCATAGGCCATGGCAGCCAAGAGCACACATTCAGTACAGGCAAGTGAGATGAAAAAATAGAGTTGGATCATGCATCCCAGGAAGGAGATGGTATTGGGATGAAGTAGGAATCCAGCCAACATCTTGGGGACTGTGACAGATACATACCAAGTCTCCAGAAAGGACATGGTACCCAGAAAATAGTACATGGGCTTGTGCAGGGACCCAGTGATCCATACAGTGAGAATGATGACCAAATTCTCCAATAGCACAAACAGATAGGTGATGAGGAAGAGGAAGAAAAGCAGAACCTGTAGCCATGGGGAAGAAGGGAAACCCACCAGGATGAATTCACTAATATGGGTGATATTTTCCTTTGACATGGCTAGGACACCAACAGACAAAGGATTTAATGAAAATAGCATGAGTGAGATCCACATTAGCAACAAGGTGCCCTCAGGCTACAGGTACTTTATCATTAAATTTAACACTGGTCCACAGTTTGGTCCTGGGGTGTGATCTGAGAGGCACGAGAGACCACAAGATCCTCTTCAGAAAATCAGACATTAGAACAGGACCTGAAAATAAATCCACCAAAGATACAAAGTTAAGAATCTCAAAGCAGAATCATGAGGTCAGATTCAGGATTTAGGCCTTCAGATCTGGGTCAGAAGGAAGTGTTCAGGTAAGGAGTAAATACTTTCCTTATCAGCATAATTTCAGATTTTATAAGCAGCTATAAGGCAGGAAACCATCATGATTGGAATAAGTGCAAAGGATGGTTTAGGGCAAGGCAAGAAAGCAGGGTAGTTCAAATTCTGGAGAAAATGAAAGCAGAAGACGAACTGGAAAACACTCTCCTAAGAGTGTTTGTGAGTGTTTGTGAGTGACTTTGGCCTATGCCTCAGCTATTTAGTATGTCTATTGAAAATGCTGGCAAAGCTATTTAACAATTACTTGCCTATTTTTAGGGCCATGGCTTAAAAAATTGAATGAAGAAATGCCTGCTCTATTTTTTTTAAATTTTATTTATTTTTTTAAAATTTCTTTTCAGTGTTCCTGAATCCATTGTTTTTCCACCACACCCAGTTCTCCATGCAATATGGGCCCTCCATAATACCCACCACTAGGCTCACCCAATGTCCCACCTCCTTCCCCTCCAAAACCCTCAGTTTGCTTTTCAGAAATGCCTGCTCCATTGAGTAATTAAATACATTTGGATGTTTTTGATGGCTTCTAATGATAATGTTATGTATATAGATATATGATAGTTGTATGTATACATATAAAATAGTTCACATTTGATGTCAAATTAATTTGTATAGTTCATCTATACCCTCTCCAAAGACTGGTTCAAAATTTTTGTGCTGCCAGAAGTGTTACATGATTAATTCTATCTACTCCTTGACCCTGAAATTTCTCAATATGAACACGACTGAACACAAGTTGCATATAAAGAGCTGCCTTGAGAGTGGAGAGTAAGGAACTTCAACAACCCAAAAGAGTCCTGGCCTTCTTAGGGCCAATAGAATCTGAGGAGAGAATTGAAATTTAAAAATGCTTTCTTCATAAGTAGGGATAGAAGAAAGAGAAAAGTACAGATAGAAGTTGGAGCACTGGGTATTATATGCAACTAATGAATCATTGAATATTACATCAAAAATTAATGATGTACTATATGTTGGCTAATCAAATTTAAATTTTAAAAAGGGGGGAAACAGGGAGTTGAGGGAAATTGGAAGGGGAGATGAACCGTGAGAGACTATGGACTCTGAAAAACAATCTGAGGGTTTTGAAGGGGTGGGGGTTGGCAGGTTGGGGGACCCAGGTGGTGGGTATTATGGAGGCATATATGGCATGGAGCACTGGGTGTGGTGCAAAAACAATGAGTACTGTTATGCTGAAAATAAATATAAAAATTTTTTAAAAATGGATTTTGTTATACTGAAAAGAAATTAATAAAAAATAAAAATAAAGCAAGACAGAAACAACATGTGTTGGAGGGGATGTGGAGAAAGGAGAACCCTCTTACACTGTTGGTGGGAATGCAAGTTGGTGCAGCCTTTTTGGAGAACAGTGTGGAGATTCCTCAAGAAATTAAAAATAGAACTTCCCTATGACCCTGCCATTGCACTCCTGGGTATTTACCCCAAAGATACAGATGTCGTGAAAAGAAGGGCCATCTGTACCCCAATGTTTATAGCAGCAATGGCCACGGTCGCCAAACTGTGGAAAGAACCAAGATGCCCTTCAACAGACGAATGGATAAGGAAAATGTGGTCCATATACATACACTATGGAGTATTATGCCTCCATCAGAAAGGATGAATACCCAACTTTTGTAGCAACATGGACGGGACTGGAGGAGATTATGCTGAGTGAAATAAGTCAAGCAGAGAGAGTCAATTATCATATGGTTTCACTTATTTGTGGAGCATAACAAATAGCATGGAGGACATGGGGAGATAGAGAGGAGAAGGGAGTTGGGGGAAATTAGAAGGGGAGGTGAATCATGAGAGACTATGGACTCTGAAAAACAATCTAAGGGTTTTGAAGCGGCGGCGGGGGGTGGGTGGGAGGTTGGGGTACCAGGTGGTGGGTATTATAGAGGGCATGAATTGCATGGGGCACTGGGTGTGGTGCAAAAATAATGAATACTGTTATACTGAAAATAAATAAAAAATAAATTAAAAAAATTAAAAAATGGGAAACTAATTTAAAATTTTGCTTGACATTATAAATAACATTAATCTGAAAAAAAAAACAACATATTTTTCAAGAACACCAATAAAGATGACCTAGAAAAGAAAAGGCAGAATTTAGGGACTTGAAAAGCACAAGATATGGAATTTTCTAGATGTTTAGTAGTGATTTCTGATTTATTATATACCTTGTGGGCCTGAGCCCCCAGATCTCTAATAAAGTAGTTGGTTATATGTGTAGGAAAAATTACCACAGTAAAACAGAACTCTCATTTGACTTCTTTCTCCACTAAAAATAATTTTTCTTTAATTATTTTTTTCCTTTTTAAAAAATTTATTTTCAGTGTAACAGAATTCATTGTTTTTGCACCACACCGAGTGCTCCATGCAATACGTGGCCTCCATAATACCCATCACCAGGCTCACCCAACTTCCCACCCCTGCCCCTTCAAAACCCTCAGATTGTTTTTCAGAGTCCATAGTCTCTCATGGTTCTTTAATTATTTTTAACAACTCTCTCAGGGAGGTCATTTTTGCCAATTGTGAGGCGGTATGGAAGCACCTAGCCTAAATTACAACAATTATAGAACAAGACTGTGAAGGAATTTTTACCTGTGAATGCACACTCATTCATGTCTGATATTTTAGGAATCATAGAAAACAAAAGAGTTACATAATAAGAGACTTGACATGGACAAAAAGAGCCCCAATACTCAGAGCGCACTAAAGCATGAAGAAAACATCAGACCAAATAATTTTAAGAGGTGAATTCTACTCCATGATCTATCTCTTATCAAGTTTGCAATTTGAAGCAAACCTCAGATAATCTAAATTTTAATTCTCTTGAGCGTGAAAAAAGGATACAATATTTAAAAATTCAACAAATCATGAATGCAGACAATTGATAGCATTATTAGTGGTTAAGGAGCATAACAAATAGCATGGAGGACATGGGGAGATAGAGAGGAGAAGGGAGTTGGGGGAAATTGGAAGGGGAGGTGAACCATGAGAGACTACGGACTCTGAAAAACGATCTGAGGGTTTTGAAGGGGCGGTGGGTGGGAGGTCGGGGTACCAGGTGGTGGGTATTAGAGAGGGCACGGATTGCATGGAGCACTGGGTGTGGTACAAAAATAATGAATATTGTTATGCTGAAAATAAATGAAAAATAAATTAAAAAGAAAGAGAAAGATCTATTGAATACTTATTGGAGGCCTCGTCCCACAATGCATTTTGAAAATGTAAAGATGAAAAAGTCCGATTTTCCTATTCAGAATTTTGAGAAATAGATAACACAAGTAAGCAAGCCATGATAGTCCAATGTGTTACAGCCACATTGAAAGATAGATACTCAAGTAGCCCATATGACTGTCTTTTAGAAGTGCCCTTCAAAGAAAGCAGTGGTTGGAACTGGAAGGTATTAGGCTAAGCAAAAGAAGTCATTCAGAGAAAGACAATTATCATATGGCTTCACTCCTATGTGCAATATAAGAAACGGGGCAGAGGGCTGTTGGGGAAGAGAGGGAAAACTGAACGGGCAGTCCTTAGAGAGGGAGAAAATCATGAGAGACTCTTAACTATAGGACATGAACTGAGGGGAGAGGAGGTGGGGATGGGGTAAAACAGTCTGAGGGGTTTGAAGTGGCAGGGGGTGGGAGGTTGGGGGAACCAGGTGGTGGGTACTAGGGAGGGCATGGATTGCATGGAGCACTGGGTGTGGTGCAAAAATAATGAATACTGTTATGTTGAAAATAAATAAAAATAAATTTTTTAAAAAAGAAGGGCACATGATGTGATGAACACTGGGTGTTGCATGCAGCTGATAAATTGTTGAACACTGTATCTGAAATTAATGATTTACTATAATTTGGCTAATTGAATTTAAATGGAAAAAAAAATCAGTGCAGCTTTCTTATCTGCACCTGGACAGCTGAACCCTGCTAGAGAAAAATCACAAAAGAAGACATGATACTGCCATAATTTATGGTCCTGGAGCTCAACTGTTTCACAAATAATGGCTGGCTATCTTACAATATGTTTTAAATCAATTCACTCTCCACACTTCCCAAAGACACTGATATCTAATCTGCCACACTTACTCTCTTTTCTGACTCTCAGCAGACAATTTTACCTTTTATTTTATAAAAGAGCTTATAGGATGCATGGCTGTTCAACTTCCCACTATCAAACCATTATGCTTTCTTCTCACAACATTGCCCATTTCTTCTTTAATTCTTATCTAAGACCAGTCCCTCCAAATGCTCTACATATCCCCTTCTTCAGGAAAATGATCAGAGATCCCATCTCTTCCTGTATATAAAAATCTTTCTTTTCACAAATATTCATTGAACACCTACTCTGTGACAGGCACTCTGCTAGATACTTGAAATAGCTCACCGAACAAAGCAGACAACAAGCCCCAACATTAAGAAGCCACATCCTAGTGTAGGGACATAGGTAGTAAGTACAGTTTTTCTCAAGGAAATTTATTTGAATTAATAAAATAAGGATGTAAATGTAAGAATTGATAAGTTCTATGGAGAAAATAGAACAAGATAGGTAAGGAAAACCAGGAGTGTAGGGAGTTGAGCAGTTTCTCATTTCAAATAGGATGATCAGGATAAGTCCCATTGAGCAGAATCATGGAAGAAGGTGACAGCCATTTGGCTGTCTGATGAAAGAGCTTTCCAGACAAAGGAACAGGTAGCTCAAATACTTTCAAGTGAAATAACATATGAGAACAGAAAGTCCAGTTGGTTGTACTAGAGTTCGTGGAAGGGAGAAATGAAATCTGAGAAGTAAAGGAGTAGGAGATGTGATGATGAGCAGATCACCACAGGCTTTTTAAGCAGTTATAATCATATTTGCCTTTACTCTGAGTATAGTGGGGACACTTGGAAAGTGTTAGAGCAGTTGAATGACATGATCTTACTGATGTTTTATGAATTCCTCTGGCATGGGGGACCTGGGTGGCTCAGTAGGTTAAGTGGGTGCCTTTGGCTCAGGTCATGAGCTCAGAGTCCTGAGATCAAGTCCTGCAGCAGGCTCCCTGATGAGTTCCGTCTTGCTCCCCCTGCTTGTGCCCAGTCTCTCTCTATGTCAAACAAATAAAATCTTTTTAAAAAAGAATTCTTTTGGCATGTTATTCTTATCTAAATAATTTTCTACAACTTTTAAATGGTTAATAAATTATCTCTTTCTAAAAATGATCCTTCTCTACTGGTCATATTTTTGCATCTGACTGAAAAAATTGTACAATTAATTAATCCCTCTCTTTCCTCTCCTTTGATTGCCTACTTTCTACTACTACCTGTCTGGTAATATTACCATTTTTAAAATGTTAGCCTTAGTTTCCCACTCCCTAACTCCTCTCCCAACCTTTGCACCCACACCTTCAACCCTACCATGACAGTTCCATGTACTGAGAACACTAAGACAAATAGACACTGGAGCTATTTAGTAGAGGAGAAAGAGAAGGGAACAGAGAATTAGAATGTAATGTAATAAGCGTTGAAATAGAATATTGAATGTTCAAGGTCTCAGTAAAATACAAATTATTGGGAACCCATGGTAAAGAAGAACTTTTTGTCAGAAGAACCCAGCAAGGTCCTTCACAAAGAAGGTACAATTTGAACTGAAATGAAGCTTGTAGAGATTTGGAGATGAGGAGAAATATCAAGGAGACACAATAGCAAATGCAAAGGCACAAAGTAGAAATGAAAAGTTAATGATGAAATGATTTGCATTTTGATTAGCAAGAATTAGTGGCATGGAGGAGGGAAGTGAATCAAGATAAGCTGGAGCATGAGGTGATGTATAATTAGTCCTCTTCAGACTTTTTCCTTTATGTTCTTACTAGTCCTCTCCCCATTCCAACACACTAAGTCTTACAACATCTAACAAAATACCTGTTGTCACACCACATGTGGAAAAAAAGATGAGTGTCATTTGCATGTTCTCTAATTTTAGCCTGAACTCCCCTGTTTTTTAAGATTAGTATTTTATTCTTGAAACTTTGAGGAAGTTGATATTATTGTATTTTCTCCATCATGACCTAGATCTCTGCATACACACCACCATTCTGAGTACATGAATGAGGGCCACATGGGACCACTGTCCTTCACTTCTCCCAGTTTTCCTACTTGGCTTTCATCAACTTCACTCTTCATCCCTACCTTCTTATATATTTGACTATAATCTAGTAAAAAAAAAATTTCATCATTGACTGGGTATCTATTATATGGCAAAATTTGTATCAGATTCTTTCCATATCTTAACTCACTTAATTCTTACCACAAAGGGCAAATAATTTGGCTAAATACATACAAGAAAGAAGTGCTGGAGATAGAATTACAACCTAAAACTGTTAGTGCCCAAAGCCTGTGCTCTTTCTACTAAGCAAAAATCCTCCATCTTTAAGTATTCCTTCCTACCTCTCTCTCTTCCCACTGTCACACTTCCAGTTCACACCCCAATATTGTGTGTCCACAATCTGCTCTTATTATTATTATTATTATTTTTACCATCTGGCTCACTCTCCTGGTCTTCAGTCTTGACCCTCAAACTGAAACTGAAACCAATTTTCCTTTTTATTCATGTCTTTCATGTCCAAGCTCCTCGTAGTTTTTATACCAATATGAACTTTTATGGTCAGCTCAAAGTTCCAAAACCTGATTTATCTGGTTATTTCCCACAGTAACTTGCTTCCCAAATATGTATAACATTCATGACCTGCTAGTACTCATGATGCTTTTCTCCCAATCCCTACTCAGACCTCCATACATGCCTGAATCTATATGGCCTTTCCCACTACACACTGACCTCTGATCCAGCCACTGATGTGGTGTGCTCCACCTAACCACCATTTCCCAGCTCTGAAGGTCTTTATTAGGAAAAGAGTGTTGGCTCAGTTAGAGGAGTGGTTTCCTGACTGAGTCAAAGGAATAGATTCATGTGTGTTTTTAAAAGATTTTATTAAGGAGGGCACATATTGCATGGAGCACTGGGTGTGGTACATAAACAATGAATCTTGGAACACTGGAAAAATAAAATAAAATTTAAAAAATTAAAATTAAAAAATAAAAAAATATATTTATTTATTATTTGAGGGAGAGAGTGGATGAAAGAGAGACATGAACTGGTGGAGCCATTGGGGTGAAGGGCAGAGGGGGAGACAGGAGTAGACTCCCCTTGGAGGAAAATGCCTGACATGGGCCTCAATACCAGGACCCTGGGATCATGATCTAAGCTGAAGGCAGACAGTTAACAGACCTAGCCAACCCAGGTGCCCCTAGATTGATGTGTATTACATCACTATGTATATGCTATACTATGAAGATACTATAGGTGAAAAACGGAAGGAGGGGAAGTTAGGTGAGGACTAGGGGAGTAGTGCAAATAAAAGTATGTGGTTTGTATAATTCGGGTGGAAGTCAGGATGGAAAGAAAACTGGAAAGTTCAAGTCTCAGCAGAGGTAGAGTGGGCATGTGTTACAAGGGGCTTGAACTCATACAGAGGTTAGAAAAAAGTGCTATTGTCCACTTAAGACAATATATATATTATATATATATTATATATATATATATATATATATAATATATATATATATATATATATACCAAACAGTATTCCTTGCTGCAGACTGAGTGATTTTGCTAAAATAAACATGATCATGGACACTCCAGTGCAAGTCCTATAGTGAGAACTGCACATCCAAACTCTTTACATTGCATAGCAGGTCTCTCATAATCTGACCCCCCACATTTCTCATATCTTAATCTTTTTCCTTTGTTTGGTACTCAACTGAAGCTCAAGTCACATTGAAGAATTTGCAGTTTTCAGGACAACATCCTGCTTCAAGACCGTGCAGTTGTGCATACTCTCTCCTCTACCTGAAAGTCCTTTTAGCTCTTGCCATGTAGCAAATGCCTATTCAGATTCATCCTCTATAAATCCCCTACCCACCCCCTACTATCACCTACCTCCTGCCCATCACCCACAGCTATCTATTTTTATATCATTTAGGACCTTAGAGCATCATATCATGATAAGATGTATCACTTTGCTTACCTTTCACCACTATGAGATTTGTGAACTTGTTGAAAATACCAACTTTATCCTGTTTCCATCTCGTTCATCTTTTTTATATCTAGTGTCCAGCATAGTTCATGGTGCATGGTTGGCACTCAATAAGCAAATATTTTTTGATATTTAATTAAGAATAGGTGTCTCACCATAATGCATTCTGTTTACTTCTCTTTAGGGATCTGGGTGAAGTAGGTTGTCTTGGTTGAGTCTGGTATGGAGACCTTGATTCAGATGCTCAGTGGACAGATCTGTGGAGAGGTACTCACAGAGAATATGGCCTGTGTTGCCTCTCCACCTGAAAGGATTTGCAGATGAGTTATAGAAAGAAAAAGAGAAAAGGAAATTAAAAAGTGCCTTTGGAATAGCCTGATCTAAATCCTGGAAAATTGTTTCTCTATGAAACTTGAGAGTTCCATGGTTTTGTGATTCTCTTTGCCTGGGAAAACTCTGGGGTCCAGATGGATTATAAGGAAATGAAAAATTATTCTGCTATTGATTCAAAGAAAATGCAGCATAACCAAAATGCAAAGGTTACTTTTGGGCCTTTGAAGACCCCTGTTGGGTGACACCCCAAATGAGAAAAAAATTTTCTGTTTTGTATGTTCTTTTTCTGTAGCTATTTGATGTGTATCTTTTCCCTTTCCTCTCTCTTGCTCTCATTCAGTTCCTCTGCCACTGAACTTGGGCTGAATTTGCATGTTGACTCTTCCCACAGACCTCATTCAGGCAGAACCTGGAGATGAATAGGTAGTGATACAACAAGCCCACTGTTCAGTGGAGACAACCATTCTTTAAAAGACACATCCTTGGGGATCTGGTTCACAAGTGCTATAGGATCTTCAAGGCAACAGTGACAAAGAAATTAGAGAAATTTCCCTAGTGATCTCCAAAGGTCAACAAACAGAGAGGATGCTAGATGATTATCAGATGGAGAAACAGAGAACAGCAACAGCTTCATAGCAAATCAGCCTAGGATTGATCCTAATATTGGTCACAAGCATTAATGTTCCTTCCTCTCTGATTGCTGGGAAGTAACTATTACTCATGAGCTAGGACTTTAAGTTATTAGTTTAACTCAGAGGAATGCTGGTTCAAAGTACAGAAAAGATGATTGAAAGGTGTTAATAGTACAAGCTAAACTCTAGGTAGAAGCACAACTATCTCTCTATTCCCTTCACTCAAGAGAGGAGTACTCCCAGGTTGTTTGTTTTTCCCAGAGACAAGCAGCTGTACATAGGGGCATGGATCAAGCTTTGTGGATAAAGCAAATTTAGAAGTAGCCATTTTTGTCTCATCTTTTAAGGAAAATTCTCTTTTTTAATTAATTTTTTATTTTTTATAAACATATATTTTTATCCCCAGGGGTACAGGTCTGTGAATCACCAGGTTTACACACTTCACAGCACTCACCCAAGCACATACCCTCCCCAATGTCCATAATCCCACCCCCTTCTCCCAAACCCCCTCCCCACAGCAACCCTCAGTTTGTTTTGTGAGATTAAGAGTCACTTATGGTTTGTCTCCCTCCCAATCCCATCTTGTTACATTGATTCTTCTCGTACCCACTTAAGCCCCCATGTTGCATCACCACTTCCTCATATCAGGGAGATCATATGATCGTTGTCTTTCTCTGCTTGACTTATTTCGCTAAGCATGATACGCTCCAGTTCCATCCATGTTGTCGCAAATGGCAAGATTTCATTTCTTTTGATGGCTGCATAGTATTCCATTGTGTATATATACCACATCTTCTTGAAAATTCTCTTATCTCAGCTCTTCATTTAGTAATGTTTTATATTGCTCTTCTGTGTTTCATGTGAGTAGTTATTGAGAATAACCTAAGGAAGCTGTTTTAGAAGGAGGAATATCCATTTCTAGAGGCCTAAGAAGAAAATAAGCTGCGATTCCAAGCAAAGGAGGGCAGGAAGGAAGGCAAAGTGTACATGAAACAGGCAGCTTATGGCATCTTGCTCTAAACCTTAAGACTGAAACCTTCTCTTCTCATTTAATATTTTCACATCTCCTTTAACCACCAAAGTGTTAGTACTGTGAGGACTATGATTAGTCTGTGTGGCTGGGGAAACTACAATGAGGCTGCTCAGACTTTTAAAGTCTAGAGTTTAGATCAGCAGAACAAGAAATGACCTTGTGTCTCAGATCTGGTCCAAGCCTGCTCACCAATTAAGAGACTGGGGACTCATACTCTAACATGCAAGAGAATGTGTCTTTGCCTGCAATATCCCTTTTGCATATATCTCTTTGGTTTTTGTTGTTGTTGTTGTCTTGCTTTCTTTTGTTTTTAACATCTTAATTTTATTTTTTTTTCCAGTGTTCCAAGATTCATTGTTTATCCACCACACTCAGTGCTCCATGCAATATGTGCCCTCCTTAATACCCACCACCAGGCTCACCCATCTCTCCACCCTACTCCCTTCCAAAATCCTCAGTTTGTTTCTTGGAGTCTACAGTATTTCATGTTTCATATCCCCCTCTGGCTTATCCCCATTCACTTATCCTTTCCTTCTCCTAAGATCCTCCATGTTGTTCCTTATGCTCCACAAGTAAGTTAAACCATATAATTGACTCTCTCTGCTTGACTTACTTCACTCAACATAATCTCCTCAGGTCCTGTCCATGTTGATACAAAAGTTGGGTCTTCTTCCTTTCTGATGGTCATGTAATTCACTGTATATATGTACCATATTTTCTTTATTCATTCATCAGCTGAAGGGCATCTTGGTTCTTTCCACATATTGGCGATTGTGGCCATTGCTGCTATGAACATTGGGGTAGAGATGGCCTTTCTTTCACTACATCTGTATCTTTGGAGTAAATACCCAGTAGTGCAATTGCAGGGTCATAGGGTAGCTCTCTTTTTAATTTTTTGAGGACTCTCCACACTGTTTTCCAAAGTGGCTGCACCAGCTTGCATTGCCACCAACAGCATAAGAGGGTTTCCCTTTCTCCACATCGTCTCCAACATTTGTTGTTTCCTGCCTTGTTCATCTTGACCATTCTAACTGGTATAAGTTGATATCTCATTGTGATTTTGATTTGAATCTCCCTGATGGCTAGTGTTGATGAACATTTTTTTATGTGTCTGTTAGCCATTTGTATGTCTTCTTTGGAGAAGTGTCTGTACACGCTTTCTGGATATATCTTTGAAAACAGCAGGTGCGGTAGCAGCAGCTGAAGGCTATTGTCCAATATTTGAAAATTTTCTTCATTCTCTGTTAAAAACTTTTGATGAGAGGTAAAACCATCAAACATAAGTAGAATTTTGGTGCCATCTATATAGCATTAATGTGAACATATTTTCTGGGCTAAAATTCATGACCAGGAACAGAGATAATTTTTTATGTGTGAATTTACTTTTATACAAACACATAGTTATAATGGAGTCAATTTATAATTCCTCCATTCAATAAGTATCCTTTATTAAAAGTGAATTTAGGTAGAATAATTATTACAATATTTATGTGATTATTTTCATCATTCATCTAATGTGAGGGCTTACATGATATTTTTCCATTTATGCTTATAAGGAACTCTGCTTCTGTCACTATTCATAAAGTTTACTGCTTTGGGTAATTTGATGGTCAATAACTGCACCACTGGAAGTCTATGATAATTCCAGATACCTTAGAAAGTAATTGAACTATTCATTCAAGGTCTCATGCCCAACCCTTTGAATTATTCTAAACTTTAATTCCTTTACTTCAAAACACCCCAGCCAATCAAATGACTAAGATCCTCTCTATTTTAATTTCCAGGACTACCATCATTAGGGACTTAAGGACATCTGTGAATACATAAAAGCAAGAGAAACTTTTTACAGAAAACCGAAATGAATTAACTAATAAATAACAATTTCCTAGTGTAATTGTATCATCAGTGTTCTGTTACAGGTAATGGAATTCACCTTAGCTAGTTTTGGTAGAAAGAAAATTTGGTTCTTTAAAATCATTGAGAGAGCTGGTACAGAGGGCTTTAGGCTGAACCCCAGAAATAACATTCAGCCTCCAGAATCCCCTCATCCCAATCACAATAGAGAAAGTTGCTGCTGTTGCTGCTGCCTCCTCTTTCAGGGCTGATGAACCAGAATCTCTGGCCCCATAATTTTGGCCATAATTTATGTCAGCTAAATCAATGTCTCTCCTTCCCTCTACATGTGACTTATGTGTGATTCAGAATCCCATATAAGCACAATAGAGAGGATAAACATGAATGAAAACCCAAGAACTATAATTTAAAGTTTTCCAGCCTCAGCATGTTAGCAGGTGTTGAGATGGATATGAAGAACTAATACATGATATTTACCTCAGTCTAAAAATTGGAAGAATTTGAAAGAATAGGGTACTTAAGAATTGGAAATATATCAGATTTTGAAGGTGTGGACACTGTGGCTTTTGACTGAGAGTAGATATACATTCACACATGTAGTTACTGATCAAATGTCTATTGACTGAGGGGGGGACAAGATGGCTGGGAAGTAGGAGGAGGCGCCTTTTCAGCCTGTACCCCAAAGTGAGCTGATTACCTACCAAAGAACTCCATTTACCCATGAAATCAGCCTGAGATCAGAATTATACATGTCTGGATCTCTACAGGGGCAGAAGATACCAGTGGGCAGGTAAAGTGGAGTGGGAACCACGGACTGATATCAGAAGATAAACAAAAGGGGGAGAAAGCCACCAGAGGCAACAGGTTGGAAAGTAAGTAATACCCCAATAGGAGCGACAGTGCCCTGCGTCTGGGGACCAGCATTAACTTGGAGACTGGTTGAATGCACTCCAAAAGAGCAAAGGATCGCGGGGGGAAATTATGGGAATTGGGGTGGCTAGGGACAGGGGCTTAAGTCCCAGGTCCCAGGACAGCCTCCCCTGGTGCTGAGGCAGAGTGCGGTGGAGAAACCAGGTCTTGGTCCCTAAGCCGCCAGCATGCCCAAGAATGCGTGGGTTCTAGCTCCTGTGAGGGGATGGGAGCCATGCCGGTTGGCAGAATGAGCAAGCCCTGCTACAAAGCCTGAGATACGCGCATGTCCCTCATGCTCCCCTGAGAGAGTTACAAAGGCTCGGCCAGCGCTCTTTGACCTGCGCCATTGTTTCAGAGCCTAAGCTGTGGGCCCCAAACTCTCCCCTGACAGAGGTGCACAAAAGCCCACCCTGGTGCTTTTGGACCTGCACCCCGTTCTCAGTGCCTAAGACCCACGGGCAACCCATAGCCGCCCCTGAAAGAGGTGCGTGCAAGCCGGGCACTCTTAGACCCAGCAAGACCAGGCACCCCCAGCCCGGGCCAGCAGGAAAATCTCAGTGTGTGATCGCTGTTTGGAACCTCTCTGGCGGTTGGGAGCTCCCAGACAGCCGCCACTGCCTTGGTTTTGGGTACAAGCAAAAGATCCTGCATCCCCAGGGTCTGCAACTTGGAACCTGCTCTGCCAGTGGCCAAGGGGGAACTTATTTAGGCTCTGCACCCAGATTGAGGCTTCTCTCTGAGAGGGAGATCAGGGTGCGGTTTGTTTTCCTCTAAAACTACAAAAACCATCAAAAGCGGTCAAGGTGAGAGAAAAAAAAGTGAACAAACATAAAAACAGCCAGAGAACAAAAGCCTGAAAAAAAAAAAAAAACCAGTTTCCTCAGAGCCCACCCCTTTGAGGGGGGCAGGAGGACTTAACTCAGGAAACATCATTGACTGACAACCCACGTAGCAGGCCCCTCCCCCAGAAAACAAACCAAGAAAGAAAAAAAAAAAAGAGAGAGAGAGAAAAAAAAAGGACTACAAGAGAACAACCACTACTTCATAGGAAAACTTTTATTGTTCACTCATTCCCACTATTCTGGTTCATTTTTTTTTTTTTTTACACCTAGGTAATTTTTTTAACCCATTTACCATCACAGTGAGCTGTACAGTATATCAAATTCCATAATACTCTTCTAACCTGAACTTTTTGATACATACACCTATGTTTTTCTTTTGCATTTTTATTTTTTGAAGTCCTTTTTTTCCATTTTATTTTAGTTTAATCTAGTTTATTCCTTTTTATTTTTATCCTCTAATATTCATATAGAGTTAAACTTCAAAGTAATCCCCTTTCCCCAATCAATACTACCCCTATAGGTAAACCAATTTTTAATCCCCTTTATCTTAGGAAAGTTGAGTCCTTTAACAAAGATATCAAGATACATCCAGGAAGAATCAAAACAACCTTCCTTGCACACACTGAGAATTTATAACCACCCTCCCATCTTCTTCCACCAGTGTTTCTGTGTTTTTGTGTTTGTCCTGATAGCATATAAATCTTACACTTGGGGTTCTTTTTGACAAGGTTCTTCCTTTATTTACATATATATATATATATATATATATATATATATATATATATATATATATATATTTCTCTTGCCATATACTTGTATACTTGTATCAGTCTTTTTGTTTGTCTCTTTTTGTTTGTCTACTTCATAAATCTTACCTTGGGGCCCATCTGGGCTGAACCTTCTCTTTCATCTTCTTTTTCTTTCCTGTCTCTCTCTCTTTTTTTTCTTTTCTTTTTTTTCTTTTTCTTTTTCTTTTCTTTTGTCTCTCATTTGGGTGGGGAATCCTGATTGCTCAGAAGTGTTCCAGGGTGCATCTTGACTGTAACACAGTTCATACATACAGTTACATCTGTTCTGTCATCTCCCACCACAATGACTAGGAGGAGGAATGCCCAACAGAAGAAAAACACAGAGGATGGACCTTCTGCAACAGAGCTAATGGCTATCAACATAGACAATATGTCGGAAAGAGAACTCAGGCTAACAATTATCCAGGCAATAGCTAGGTTAGAGAAAGCCATAGATGACCAAACGGAATTGATTGGGGCCGAACTGAAAGCGACCAGACAAGATGTTCACAATGTTAGGGCGGAGCTTAAAGCTACCAGGAAGGAGGTTCACAATGCTCTCAATGAGTTCCAATCTAATCTAAACTCCCTCAAAGCTAGAGTAACTGAGACAGAGATAGAATTAGTGGTCTGGAGGACAAACAGATAGAGAGAAAGGATCAGGAGGAAACCTGGAACAAACAGTTTAGAAACCACGAAAACAGAATCAGGAAATAAATGATGCCAAGAAGTGTTCCAACATCAGAATTATTGGAATCCCTGAAGGGGAGGAGAAAGAAAGAAGTCTAGAAAATATAATGGAACAAGTCCTTCATGAAAATTTTCCCAATCTCGTGAATGGAACCAGCGTTCATGTACTAGAGGCTGAACGGTC
The DNA here is from genome assembly GCF_964662115.1 of Mustela nivalis. Classification (NCBI taxonomy): domain Eukaryota; kingdom Metazoa; phylum Chordata; class Mammalia; order Carnivora; family Mustelidae; genus Mustela; species Mustela nivalis. Next base: position 69,038,980 of record NC_139028.1, read on the forward strand.
TCCACTCAAGATTATACATTCCAAAAAGCACCACGACACCTGATAGTTAAATTGAGGAATTATAATTGTAGGTATAATCTCTTGAAAGCCGCCAGGGCAAAGAGGCTCCTTACTTACAGAGGGAAGCCCATCAGAATAACATCAGACCTGTCCACAGGGACCTGGCAAGCCAGAAAATGCTGTCAAGATATATTCAGGGCACTAAATGAGAATAACATGCAACCAAGAATATTTTATCGAGCAAGACTGACATTCAAAATGGTTGGAGAGATAAAGAGATTCCAAGACTGGCAAGGCTTAAAAGACTATGCAACCACCAAGCCGATACTTCAGGAAATATTAAGGGGGTTCTATAAAAGAGGAAAAATCCTAAGAATAGCATTGAACAGAAATATAGAGACAGTCTACAGAAAGAAAGACTTCAAAGGTAACTCGATGTCAATAAAAAGCTATCTATCAATAATCACTCTCACTGTGAATGGCCTAAATGCGCCCATAAAATAGCACAGGGTTGCAGATTGGATAAAATGACAGGACCCATCAATATGTCATCTACAAGAGACCCATTTTGAACCTAAAGATACACCCAGACTGAAAGTGAAGGGATGGAGAAGCATCTTTCATTCCAATGGGCCTCAGAAGAAGGCTGGGGTAGCCATCCTCATATCAGGTAAACTAGACTTTAAACTAAAGCCTGTAGTCAGAGATACAGAAGGACACTACATAATCCTTAAAGGGACTATCCACCAAGATGATCTAACAATTGTAAATATCTATGCTCCCAATATGCGAGCAGCCAATTACTTAAGAAAACTGTTAATCAAGATAAAGATTCATATTGATATGAATACACTAATAGTAGGAGATCTTAACACGCGTCTCTCAGAAATAGACAGATCATCAAAGCAGAAAATCAATAAAGAAACAAGAGCATTGAATGACACATTGGACCAGATGGACCTCATAGATATATACAGAACATCCCACCCTAAAATAACAGAATACTCATTCTTCTCAGTGCACACGGAATCTTCTCCAGAACAGACAAAATACTGGGTCACAAATCAGGACTTAACCGATACCAAAAGACTGAGATTATTCCCTGCATATTTTCAGATCACAATGCTTTGAAACTGGAGCTCAATCACAAGGAAAAGATCAGAAGAAACTCAAACACCTGGAAGCTAAAGGCGACCTTGCTTAAGAATGCTTGGATCCACCAGGAGATCAAAGAAGAAATGAAACAATTCGTGGAAACCAATGAGAATGAAGACACTTCAGCCCCAAACCTATGAGATACAGCAAAGGCGGTCCTAAGGGGGAAATACATAGCCATCCAAGCCTCCTTCAAAAAAAATTGAAAAATACAGAATACACCAGTTGTCTCTACACCTTAAAGAACTGGAGAATCAACAACAATTCAAACCAACTCCACACATAAGAAGGGAAATCATCAAGATTAGAGCTGAGATACAGTAGAACGTATCAATGAAACTAGAAGCTGGTTTTTTGAAAGAATCAATAAGATCGATAAACCATTGTCCACACTAATCCAAAAGAAAAGAGAGAAAACCCAAATTCATAAAATTATGAATGAAAAGGGAGAGATCACAACGAACATGAAGGAAGTAGAAACAATCATCAGAAGTTATTATCAACAGTTATATGCCAATAAGCTTAGCAACCTAGATGAAATGGATGCATTCCTGGAAAACTATAAACTCCCAAAATTGAAGCAGGAAGAAATTGACAACCTGAATAGACCAATATCTAGTAACGAGATTGAAGCAGTGATCAAAAACCTCCCAAAAACAAGAGCCCAGGACTTGACGGATTCCCTGGGGAATTCTACCAAACTTTCAAAGAAGAAATAACACCTATTCTCCTGAAGCTGTTTCAAAAAATTGAAGCAGAAAGAAAACTTCCAGACTCTTTCTATGAAGCCAGCATTACCCTGATCCCCAAACCAGGCAAAGACCCTACCAAAAAGGAGAATTTCAGACCAATATCATTGATGAATATGGGTGCTAAGATTCTCAACAAGATCCTAGCAAACGGGATCCAACAGCACATTAAAAAGATTATCCACCATGACCAGGTGGGATTCATCCCTGTCCTACAAGAATGGTTCAACATTCACAAATCAATCAATGTGATACAACAAATTAGTATGAGAAGAAAGAAGAACCACATGGTACTCTGAATTAATGCAGAAAAAGCATTTGACAAAATCCAGCATCCATTCCTGATTAAAACGCTTCAATGTATAGGGATAGAGGGAACATTCCTGTACCTCATCAACTCTATCTATGAAAGACCCACAGCAAATATCATCCGCAATGGGAAAAAGCTTGCAGCCTTCCCGTTGAGATCAGGAACAAGACAAGGATGCCCACTCTCACCACCCTTGTTTAACATAGTATTAGAAGTCCTAGCAACAGCAATCAGACAACAAAGAGAAATAAAAAGGTATCCAAATTGGCAATGAAGAAGTCAAACTCTCTCTCTTCGCAGATGACATGATTCTTTATATAGAAAACCCAAAAGACTCCACCCCCAAACTACTAGAACTCACACAGCAATTTCAGCAACGTGGCAGGATACAAAGTCAATGTGAAGAAATCAGTGGTTTTCATATACACTAACAATGAAAATACAGAAAGGGAAATTAGAGAATTGATTCCATTTACTATAACACCAAGAACGATAAGATACCTGGGAATAAACCTAACCAAAGAGGTAAAGGATCTGTACTTGAGGAACTATAGAACACTCCTGAAGGAAATTGAAGAAGACACAAAACGATGGAAGACCATTCCATGCTTTTGGATCGGAAGAATAAACATTGTTAAAATGTCTATACTGCCTCAAGCAATCTATACTTCTAATGCTATTCCGATCAAAATTCCACTGGTATTCTTCAAAGAGCTGGAGCAAATAATCCTAAAATTTGTATGGAATCAGAAGAGACCCCGAATTGCTAAGTAAATGTTGAAAAACAAAAATAAAACTGGCGGCATCATGTTACCTGATTTCAAGCTTTATTACAAAGCTGTGATCACCAAGACAGCATGGTACTGGCATCAAAACAGACACATAGACAAGTGGAACAGAGTAGAGAGCCCAGATATGGACCCTCAACTCTATGGTCAATTAATCTTTGACAAAACAGGAAAAAATGTACAGTGGAAAAAAGACAGTCTCCTCAATAAATTGTGCTGGGCAATCTGGGCAGCTATATGTAGAAGAATGAAACTCAACCATTCTCTTACACCGTACACAAAGATAAACTCAAAATGGATAAAAGACCTCAGTGAGCGACAGGAATCCATCAGAATTCTAAAGGAGAACATAGGCAGTAATCTCTTTGATATCAGCCACAGCAACTTCTTTCAAGATATGTCTCCAAAGCCAAGGGAAACAAAAGCGAAGATGAACTTTTGGGACTTCATCAAGATCAAAAGCTTCTGCACAGCAAAGGAAACAGTCAAGAAAACAAAGAGGCAACCTATGGAATGGGAGAAGATATTTGCAAATGAAAGTACAGACAAAAGGTTGATATCCAGGATCTATAATGAACTCCTCAAACTCAACATACATGAAACAGGCAAACATATCAAAAAATGGGCAGAAGATATGAACAGACACTTCTCCAATGAAGACATACAAATGCCTAGCGGACACATGAAAAAATGTTAATCATCACTAGCCCCCAGGGAGATTAAAATTAAAACCACATTGAGATATCTCCTTACACCAGTTAGAATGGCCAAAATTAACAAAACAGGAAACAACATGTGTTGGAGGGGATGTGGAGAAAGTGGAACCCTCTTACACTGTTTTTTGGAATGCAGTTTGGTTCAGCCTCTTGGAGAACAGTGTGGAGATTCCTCAAGAAATTAAAAATAGAACTTTCCAATGGCAGAGTCATTGCACTCCTGGGTATTTACCCCAAAGATACAGATGTCGTGAAAAGAAGGGCCATCTGTACCCCAATGTTTATAGCAGCAATGACCACGGTCGCCAATCTATGGAAAGAACCAAGATGCCCTTCAACGGACGAATGGAGAAGGAAGATGTGGTCCATATACACTATGGAGTATTATGCCTCCATCAGAAAGGATGAATACCCAGCTTTTGTAGGAACATGGACGGGACTGGAAGAGATTATGCTGAGTGAAATAAGTCAAGCAGAGAGAGTCCATTATCATACAGTTTCACTTATTTGTGAAGCATAACAAATATCATGGAGGACAAGGGGTGTTAGAGAGGAGAAGGGGGTTGGGGTAAATTGGAAGGGGAGGTGAATCATGAGAGACTAAGGACTCTGAAAAACAATCTGAGTGGTTTTAAGGGGCGGGGAGTAGGAGGTTGGGGTACCAGGTAGGGGGTATTATAGAGGGTACGGATTTCATGGAGCACTGGGTGTGGTGAAAAAATAATAAATACTGTTTTTCTGAAAATAAATAAATAAATTTAATTTAAAAAATAAATGTTTAAAATGATCAGTTAAAAAAAAGTCTATTGACCATTAAATAGATAATAAAGAGAAATAAATTTTACTAATTGTGAGTCATATAGAAATGTCTGTGATATAAGAATCTAGTATGTGATATTAAAACTAATATGAGAAATAATATGTATATTTGAATCATTATCAGTGTAAGACAGAGTATGGAAGAATGTTGCAACTAAGATATTGTCACACTAAATAGGAGTTAAGTGCAGCTAGAGATCGTTTCTTTCTCTTTTTTTCCTTTTTATTATGTTTAAATTTTTTTTTACTAACATATAAAGAATTATTTGCCCCATGGTTACAGGTCTGTGAATCATCAGGCTTACACATTTCACAGCACTACCATAGCACATACCCTCCCAAATGTCCATAACCCAGCTACCCTCTCCACACCCCACACACCCCAGAGACCCTCAGTTTGTTTTGTGGGATTAAGAAGCTCTTATGGTTTATCTCCCTCCTGATCCCATCTTGTTTCATTTTTTCCATCCCTAACCCCCACAACCCTGACTCTCCAATTCCTCAAATCAGAGAGGCCAAATGATAATTGTCTTACTCTGATCGGCTTATTTTGGTTGGCATAATACCCTCTATTTCCAACGACATCATCACAAATGGCAAGTTTTCATTTCCTTTGATGGCTGCATACTCTTCAATTGTATGTATGTACGTATGTGTGTGTATATATATATATATAGTCTCATGTCGTCTTTATCCATTCATCTGTTGATGGACGTCTAGGTTCTTTCCATAGTTTGGCTATTGTGGACTTTGCTGCTATAAACATTCAGGAGCACATTCCCCTTCAGATCACTACATTTGTATCTTTAGGGTAAATACCCATTAATGCAATTGCTGAGTCATAGGATAGATCTATTTTCAACTTTTTGAGGAGCCTCCATACTGTTCTCCAGAGTGGCTGCACCAGCTTACATTCCCACAGTGTAGGAGGGTTCCCTTTCTCCGCTTCCTCACGAACATCTGTCATTTACTGACTTGTTAGTTTTAGACATTCTGACTGGTGTGAGATGGTATTTCATTAGTGATTTTGATTTGCATTTCCCTGATGCCGAGTGATGAAGAGCACTTTTTCATTTGTCTGGATGTCTTCTTTGCAGAAAAGTCTGCTCATGTCTTCTGCCCATTTTAAATTGGATTAATTGGTCTTTGGTTTTGAGTTTACTAAGTTCTTTAGAGAGTTTGGATACTAGCCCTTCATCTGATATGTCATTTGCAAATATCTTCTCCCATTCTGTCAGTTGTCTTTTGGTTTCATTGACTGTTTCTTTTGCTGTGCAAATGCTTTTGATCTTGATGAAGTCCCAATAGCTCATTTTTGCCCTGTTTCCTTTGTCTTTGGCGATGTGTCTAGATAGAAGTTGTTGCAGCTGAGGTCAAAGAGGTTGTTGCCTGTTTCCCTCAGGATTTTGATGGATTCCTATCTCTCACATTGAGGTCTTTCATCCATTTTAGTCTATTTTTTGTGTGTGCTGTAAGGAAATGGTCCAATTTCATTCTTCTGCATGTGGCTGTCCAATTTTTCCAACACCATTTTTTGAAGAGACTGTATTTTTTTCCACTGGACATTATTTCCTGCTTTGTTGAAGGTTATTTGGCATAGAGTTGAGGGTCGACTTTTGGGCTCTCTGTTCTGTTCCATTGATCTATATGTCTGTTTCTCTGCCAGTACCATATTGTCTTGATGATAACAGCTTTGTAATAGAGCTTGAAATCTGGAATTGTGACGCTGCCAACTTTGGATTTCTTTTTCAACATTCCTCTGGCTATTTGTGGGTATTTTCTGGTTTCATAAATTTTAGGATTATTTGTGCAATTTCTTTGAAAAGAGTGATTGGTATTTTGGTAAAGATTGCGTTAAATGTGTTGATTGCTTTTGAGAGTTTCACTATATCTGTTCTTTCAATCCATGAGCATGGACATTTTTCCATTTCTTTGTGTCTCCCTCAATTTCCTTCATGAGTACTCTATACTTTTGGCCCTTTGATTAGGTTTATTCCTTGGTATATTATGCTTTTGTGTGCAATTGTAAGTGGGATTGAATCCTTAATTTCTCTTTCTCTGTCTTCCTGTTGGTGTATATAAATGAAACTGATTTCTATACATTGATTTTATATCCTGACACATTACTGAATTCTTGTTTGAGTTTTAGCAGTTTTGGAGTAGAGTGTTTTGGGTTTTCCACATAAAGTATCATTTCATCTGCAAAGAGTGGCAGTTTGACTTCTTCTTTGCTGATTCAGATGCCTTTTATTTATTTTTGTTATCTGATTACTGAGGCTAGGACTACTAGTACTATGTTGAATAACAGTAGTTATAGCAGACATCCCTGCCATGTTCCTGACCTTAGGGGAAAAGATCTCAGTTTTTCCCCATTGAGAATGATATTCGCTATGGGTTTTTCATAAATGGCTTTGATGATATTCAGGTAGGTACCCTCTCTCCCACTGAGAGTGTTTTTGAAGAGTTTTGATAAAGAAAGATGCTGTAGTTTGTCAAATGATTTTTCAGCATCTATTGAGAGTAGTATATGGTTCTTGTTCTTTCTTTTCTTAGTGTATCGTATCACATTGATTGATTTGCAGATGTTGAACCAACCTTGCAGCCCAGGAATAAATCTCACTTGGTTGTGGTGAATAATCCTCTTAATGTACTGTTGGATCCTATTGGCTAGTATTTTGGTGAGAATTTCTGTGTCCATCAAGGATATTGGTCTGTAATTCTCTTTTTTGATGGGGTCTTTGTCTGTTTTGGGATCAAGGTGATGTTGGCCTCATAAAATGAGTTTAGAAGTTTTTCTTCTATTTCTATTTTTTGGAATAGTTTCAGGAGAACAGGTATTAAGGTATTAATCCTTCTTTAAATGTTTGGTAGAATTCCCCTTGGGAAGCCTTCTGACTCTGGGCTCTTGTGGTTTTTTTTTTTTTTTTTTTTTGGAGATTTTTGATGACTGTTTCCATCTCCTTACTGGTTATGGGCCTGTTTAGGTTTTCTATTTCTTCCTGGTTCAGTTGTGGTAGTTTATACATCTCTAGGAAAGCATCCGTTTCTTCCAGATTGTCAAATTTGCTGGCATAGAGTTGCTCATAATATTTTCTGATAATTGTCTGTATTTCTTTGGTGTTGGTTGTGATCTCTCCTCTTTAATTCATGATTTTATTAATTTGGGTCCTTTTTTTTTCTCTTTGATAAGTCTGGCCAGTGATTTATCTTATTACGATAATCTTATTAATTCTTTTAAAGAACCAGCTCCTAGTTTTGTTGATTTGTTCCAAGGTTCTTTTGGTTTCTATTTCATTGACTTCTGCTCTGATCTTTATGATTTCTCTTCTCCTTCTGGCTTTAGGCTTTCTTTGTTGTTCTTTCTCCAGCTCCTTTAGGTGTAGGGTTAGGTTGTGTACGTAAGACCTTTCTTGTTTCTTGAGAAAGACTTGTATCACTATATACTTTCCTCGCAGGACCACCTTTGCTGTGTCCCAAAGATTATGAACAGTTGTGTTTTCATTTTCATTTATTTCCATGAATTTTTTCAATTCTTCTTTAATTTTCTGGTTGTCCCATTCATTCTTTAGGAGGATGCTCTTTATCCCCCATGTATTTGAGTTCTTTCCAACTTTCCTCTTGTGATTGAATTCTAACTTCAGAGCATTGTGATCTGAAAATATGCAGGGAATGATCCCAATCATTTGATACCAGTTGAGACCTGATTTGTTACCCAGAATGTGATCTATCTGGAGAATATTCTATGTGCACTAGAGAAGAATGTGTATTCTGTTGCTTTGGAATGGAATGTTCTGAATATATCTGTGATGTCTATCTGGTCCAGTGTGTCATTTAAAGCTTTTATTTCCTTGATCTTTTGCCGGAAGATCTGTCCATTTCAGTGTGTGTGTGGGGGGGTGTTAAAGTCCCCTACTATTATTGTATTATTGTCGATGTGTTTCTTTTATTTTGTTATTAATTGGTTTATATTATTGGCTGCTCCCTTATTAGGGGCATAGATATTTAAAATTGTAAGATCTTCTTGTTGGACAGACCCTTTAAGTATAATATATTGTCCTTCTTCATCTCTTTTTATAGCTTTTGGCTTAAAATCTAATTTATCTGATATAAGGATTGCCACCTCACTTTTCTTTTGATGTCCATTAGCATAGCAAATTGTTTCCCACCTCTCAATATAAATCTGGAGGTGTATTTGGGTCTAAAATGAGTTTCTTGTAGACAGCATATTGGTGGGTCTTGTTTTTTTATCCATTCTGAAACCCTTTGCCTTTTGATTGGGGCATTTAGCCCATTTATATTCAGGGTAACTATTGAAAGATATGAATTTAGTGCCATTGTATTGTCGGTAAGGTGACTGTTACTGTATATTGTCTCTGTTGCTTTCTGATCTACTACTTTTAGCATCTCTCTTTGCTTAGAGGGCCCCATTTAATATTTCTTGTAGGACTGGTTTGGTGTTTGCAAATTTTCTTCATTTTTGTTTGTCCTGGAAACTTTTATCTCTCCTTCTACATTCAGTGACAGCCTAGCTGGATATAGTATTCTTGGCTGCACATTTTTCTCATTTAGTGCTCAGAATATATCATGTCAGTTATTTCTAGCCTGCCAGGTAGACTTCTTGTCCTGAGATTCCTTTAGGATTTTCTCTTTGTCACTAAGATTTGTAAGTTTTACTATTAGGTGATGGGGTGTGGACCTATTTTTATTCATGTTGGGGGGGATCTTTCTTCCTCCTGGAATTTGATGCTTGTTCCCTTTGCCATGTTATGGGAATTCTCTACTATAATTTGCTACCATATACCTTCTGCCCCCCTCTCTCTTTCTTTTTCTTCTGGAATCCCAGTTATTCTAATATTGTTTTGTCTTATGGTATCACTTATCTCCAGATGTATCCCCTCATGATCCTGTAGTTGTCTGTCTTTTGCTCAGCTTCTTTATTCTCCATCATTTGGTCTTTTATATCACTAATTCTCCATTCGGCCTCATTCATTCTGGCAGTAAGAGCCTCCATTTTTTATTACACCTAATTAATATCTTTTTTTGATTTCACCTTGTTTAGATTTTAGTTCTTTTATTTTTCCAGAAAGGGCTTTATTTCTCTGGACAGGATTTCTCTAATATCTTCCACTTCTTTTTTGAGCCCATCTAGAACCTAGAGAATCGCCATTCTGAACTCTAGTTCTGACATATTACCAGTGTCCATATGGATTAGGTCCCTAGCTATTGGTACTGCCTCTTGTTTTTGCATCTTGTCATTTTATCCAGACAACAATATATGAATGAATGAGAGTAAAAAGATGGCAAAGACCCCATAAAAACATATGCTAAACAAATCAGAAGATTTGAAGGACCACAAGGAAGATCAGAAGACTGGGAGGAGAAGAAAGGGGGAAAAAAAGAATTAAAAAATTAAAAAAATTAAAAAATTAAAAATTAAATAAAAATAAAAAATAAAAATAAAATGTATACATAAGACTGATGGATAGATTAGAGCCACCCACTTGATTGGGGCATATTCTGGTCTCTTAGAAGACACTATCTCCCAAAATTTTAAAGAAAGAAAAAGATATCTATATACAAAAATAAAGATAAACACGATGAACAGATGAATATCACTGTAAAGATAAAAATTTTAAAAGACTCTAAAAAAGGAATTGATAAGTTGGTTGGAAGAAGGAGTGGAAAAAAGGAGAGAATGTGGTCAGGATGAAGCTAGCGTTAGGGTATATTTTGATCTACTAGAGAAATGGTATCTCAAAAAAATTTCTTCCTTTTTTCTTTTTAAAAAACATATATTTTTATCCCCAGGGGTACAGGTCTGTGAATTGCAAGGTTTACACACTTCACAGCACATACCCTCCCCAATGTCCATAACCCCACTCTCATTTTCTCAACCCCCCTCCCCACAGCAACCCTCAGTTTGTTTTGTGAGATTAAGAGTCACTTATGGTTTGTCTCCCTCCCATCCCATCTTGTTTCATTTATTCTTCTCTTACCCACTTAAGCTCCCATGTTGCATCACCACTTCCTCATATCAGGGAGATCATATGATAGTTGTCACTCGGTTTGACTTATTTCGCTAAGCATGATACGCTCTAGTTCCATCCATGTTGTCGCAAATGGCAAGATTTCATTTCTTTTGATGGCTGCATAGTATTCCATTGTATATATATACCACATCTTCTTGATCCATTCATCTGTTGATGGACATCTAGGTTCTTTCCATAGTTTGGCTATTGTGGACATTGCTGCTATAAACATTCAGGTGCACGTGCCCGTTTGGACCACCACGTTTGTATCTTTAGGGTAAATACCCAATAGTGCAATTGCTAGGTCATAGGGCAGTTCTATTTTCAACATTTTGAGGAACCTCCATGCTGTTTTCCAGAGTGGCTGCACCAGCTTGCATTCCCACCAACAGTGTAGGAGGGTTCCCCTTTCTCCACATCCTCGCCAGCATCTGTCATTTCCTGACTTGTTGATTTTAGCCATTCTGACTGGTGTGAGGTGATATCTCATTGTGGTTTTGATTTGTATTTCCCTGATGCCGAGTGATATGGAGCACTTTTTCATGTGTCTGTTGGCCATCTGGATGTCTTCTTTGCAGAAATGTCTGTTCATGTCCTCTGCCCATTTCTTGATTGGATTATTTGTTCTTTGGGTGTTGAGTTTGCTAAGTTCTTTATAGATTCTGGACACTAGTCCTTTATCTGATATGTCGTTTGCAAATATCTTCTCCCATTCTGTCAGTTGTCTTTTGATTTTGTTAACTGTTTCCTTTGCTGTGCAAAAGCTTTTGATCTTGATGAAACCCCAATAGTTCATTTTGCCCTTGCTTCCCTTGCCTTTGGCGTTGTTCCTAGGAATATATTCCTACGGCTGAGGTTGAAGAGGTTGCTGCCTGTGTTCTTCTCAAGGATTTTGATGGATTCCTTTCGCACATTGAGGTCCTTCATCCATTTTGAGTCTATTTTTGTGTGTGGTGTAAGGAAATGGTCCAATTTCATTTTTCTGCATGTGGCTGTCCAATTTTCCCAGCACTATATATTGAAGAGGCTGTCTTTTTTCCATTGGACATTCTTTCCTGCTTTGTCGAAGATTAGTTGACCATAGATTTGAGGGTCTATTTCTGGGCTCTCTCTTCTGTTCCATTGATCTATGTGTCTGTTTTTGTGCCAGTACCATGCTGTCTTGATGATGACAGCTTTGTAATAGAGCTTGAAGTCCGGAATTGTGATGCCACCAACTTTGGCTTTCTTTTTCAATATCCCTTTGGCTATTCGAGGTCTTTTCTGGTTCCATATAAATTTTAGAATTATTTGTTCCATTTCTTTGAAAAAGATGGATGGTACTTTGATAGGAATTGCATTAAGTGTGTAGATTGCTTTAGGTAGCATAGACATTTTCACAATATTTGTCCTTCCAATCCAGGAGCATGGAACATTTTTCCATTTCTTTGTGTCTTCCTCAATTTCTTTCATGAGTACTTTATAGTTTTCTGAGTATAGATTCTGTGTCTCTTTGGTTAGGTTTATTCCTAGGTATCTTATGGTTTGGGGTGCAATTGTAAATGGGGTTGACTCCTTAATTTCTCTTTCTTCAGTCTTGTTGTTGGTGTAGAGAAATGCAACGGATTTCTGTGCATTGATTTTATATCCTGACACTTTACTGAATTCCTGTACAAGTTCTAGCAGTTTTGGAGTGGAGTCTTTTGGGTTTTCCACATATAGTATCATATCATCTGCAAAGAGTGATAATTTGACTACTTCTTTGCTTATTTGGATGCCTTTAATTTCCTTTTGTTGTCTGATTGCTGAGGCTAGGATCTAGTACTATGTTGAATAGCAGTGGTGATAATGGACATCCCTGCCATGTTCCTGACCTTAGAGGAAAAGCTTTCAGTTTTTCTCCATTGAGAATGATATTTGCGGTAGGTTTTTCATAGATGGCTTTGATGATATTGAGGTATGTGCCCTCTATCCCTACACTTTGGAGAGTTTTGATCAGGAAGGGATGCTGTACTTTGTCAAATGATTTTTCAGCATCTATTGAGACTATCATATGCTTCTTGTTCTTTCTTTTATTGATGTGTTGTATCACATTAATTGATTTGTGGATGTTGAACCAACCTTGTAGCCCTGGAATAAATCCCACTTGGTCGTGGTGAATAATCTTTTTAATGTACTGTTGAATCCTTTTGGTTAGTATTTTGTTGAGTATTTTTGCATCTGTGTTCATCAAGGATATTGGTCTATAGCTCTCTTTTTTGGTGGGATCCTTGTATGGTTTTGGGATCAAGGTGATGCTGGCCTCATAAAATGAGTTTGGAAGTTTCCCTTCCATTTTTATTTTTTGGAACAGTTTCAGGAGAATAGGAATTAGTTCTTCTTTAAATGATTGGTAGAAGTTCCCCGGGAAGCCATCTGGCCCTGGGCTTTTGTTTGTTTGGAGATTTTTAATGACTGTTTCAATCTCCTTACTGGTTATGGGTCTGTTCAGGCTTTCTATTTCTTCCTGGTTCAGTTGTGGTAGTTTATATGCTTCTAGAAATGCATCCATTTTTTCCAGATTGTCAAATTTGTTGGTGTAGAGTTGCTCATAGTATGTTCTTATAATAGTTTGTATTTCTTGGGTGTTAGTTGTGATCTGTCTTCTTTCATTCATGATATTATTTATTTGGGTCCTTTCTCTTTTCTTTTTGATAAGTCGGGCCAGGGGTTTATCAATTTTATTAATTCTTTCAAACAACCAGCTCCTAGTTTTGTTGATTTGTTATATATATATATATATATATATATATATATATATATATATATATATATATATATATATTATATTTGGTCTCTTCTCCTGCTGGGCTTAGGGTTTCTTTCTTGTTCTTTCTCCAGCTCCTTTAGGTGTACGGTTAGGTTGTGTATCTGAGACGTTTCTTGTTTCTTGAGAAAGGCTTGTACTGCTATATATTTTCCTCTCAGGACTGCCTTTGTTTTGTCCCACAGATTTTGAACCGTTGTATTTTCATTATCATTTGTTTCCATGATTTTTTTCAATTCTTCTTTAATTTCCCTGTTGACCCATTCATTCTTTAGAAGGATGCTGTTTAGTCTCCATGTATTTGGGTTCTTTCCAAACTTCCTCTTGTGGTTGAGTTCTAGCTTCAGAGCATTGTGGTCTGAAAATATGCAGGGAATGATCCCAATCTTTTGATACCAGTTGAGTCCTGATTTAGGACTGAGGATGTGATCTATTCTGGAGAATGTTCCATGTGCACTAGAGAAGAATGTGTATTCTGTTGCTTTGGGATGAAATATTCTGAATATATCTGTGATGTCCATCTGGTCCAGTGTATCATTTAAGGCCTTTATTTCCTTGTTGATCTTTTGCTTGGATGATCTGTCCATTTTAGTGAGGGGAGTGTTAAAGTCCCCTACTATTATTGTATTATTGTTGATGTGTTTCTTTGATTTTGTTATTAATTGGTTTATATAGTTGGCTGCTCCCACGTTGTGGGCATAGGTATTTAAATTGTTAGATCTTTTTGTTGGACAGACCCTTTGAGTATGATATAGTGTCCTTCCTCATCTCTTATTATAGTCTTTGGCTTAAAATCTAATTGATCTGATATAAGGATGGCCACTCTTGCTTTCTTCTGATGTCCATTAGCATGGTAAATTCCTTTCCACCCCCTCACTTTAAATCTGGAGGTGTCTTCGGGCTTAAAATGAGTTTCTTGGAGGCAACTTATAGATGGGTTTTGGTTTTTTATCCATTCTGATACCCTGTGTCTTTTGATTGGACATTTAGCCCATTAACATTCAGGGTAACTATTGAGAGATATGAATTTAGTGCCATTGTACTGCCTGTAAGGTGACTGTTCCTGTATATTGTCTCTGTTCCTTACTGATCTTCCACGTGTAAGCTCTCTCTTTGCTTAGAGGACCCCTTTCAATATTTCCTATAGAGCTGGTTTGGTGTTTTCAAATTCTTTTAGTTTTTGTTTGTCCTGGAAGCTTTTAATCTCTCCTTCTATTTTCAATGATAGCATAGCTGGATATAGTATTCTTGGCTGCATGTTTTTCTCGTTTAGTGCTCTGAAAATATCATGCCAGCTCTTTCTGGCCTGCCAGGTGTCTGTGGATAAGTCAGGTGCCAATCTTACATTTTTACCATGGTATGTTACAGACTTCTTTTCCCTGGCTACTTTCAGGATTTTCTCTTTGTCACTGAGACTTGTAGATTTTACTATTAGGTGATGGGGTGTGGGCCTATTCTTATTGATTTTGAGGGGCGTTCTCTGAACCTCCTGAATTTTGAAGCTGGTTCCCATTGCCATATTGGGGAAATTCTCCCCAATAATTCTCTCCAGTATACCTTCTGCTCCCCTCTCTCTTTCTTCTTCTTCTGGAATCCCAATTATTCTAATGTTGTTTCCTCTTATGGTGTCACTTATCTCTCGAATTCTCCCCTTGTGGTCCAGTAGCTGTTTGTCCCTCTTTTTCTCAGCTTCTTTATTCTGTCATTTGGTCTTCTATATCACTAATTCTTTCTTCTGCCTCATTTATCCTAGCAGTGAGAGCCTCCATTTTTGATTGCACCTCATTAATAGCTTTTTGGATTTCAACTTGGTTAGATTTTAGTTCTTTTATTTCTCCAGAAAGGGCTTTTATATCTCCCAAGAGGCTTTCTCTAATATCTTCCATGCCTTTTTTGAGCCCGGCTATAACCTTGAGAATTGTCATTCTGAACTCTAGATCTGACATATTACCAACGTCTGTATTGATTAGGTCCCTAGCCTTCGGTACTGCCTCTTTTTCTTTTTTTTGTGTTTAATTTTTCCGCCTTGTCATTTTGTCCAGCTAAGAGTATATGAAGGAGCAAGTAAAATAGTAAAATGGTGGCAACAACCCCAGGAAAATATGCTTTAACCAAATCAGAAGAGATCCCAAATCGTGAGGGAGGAGAAAGGGGATTAAAAGAGGTCAAAAAGAAAGAAAGAAAAAAAGAAAAAAAAAGAATTAAGAAAAGAAAATGAATAAATAAAAGTATAAAAAAGGAAAAATATATATATTAAACTAGTTTAAAAACGTTAAAAAAGAAAAGGGTAAATGTGAAAATTTTTTTTAAAATTTTTTATTTTTTATAAACATATATTTTTATCCCCAGGGGTACAGGTTTACACACTTCACAGCACTCACCAAAGCACATACCCTCCTCAATGTCCATAATCCCACCCCCTTCTCCCAAACCCCCTCCCCCCAGCAACCTTCAGTTTGTTTTGTGAGATTAAGAGTCACTTATGGTTTGTCTCCCTCCCAATCCCATCTTGTTTCATTTATTCTTATCCTACGCACTTAAGCCTCCATGTTGCATCACCACTTCCTCATATCAGGGAGATCATATGATAGTTGTCTTTCTCTGCTTGACTTATTTCGCTAAGCATGATACGCTCTAGTTCCATCCATATTGTCGCAAATGGCAAGATTTCATTTCTTTTGATGGCTGCATAGTATTCCATTGTGTATATATACCACATCTTCTTGATCCATTCATCTGTGGATGGACATCTAGGTTCTTTCCATAGTTTGGCTATTGTGGACATTGCTGCTATAAACATTCGGGTGCATGTGCCCCTTTGGATCACTACATTTGTATCTTTAGGGTAAATACCCAATAGTGCAATTGCTGGGTCATAGGACAGTTCTATTTTCAACATTTTGAGGAACCTCCATGCTGTTTTCCAGAGTGGCTGCACCAGCTTGCATTCCCACCAACAGTGTAGGAGGGTTCCCCTTTCTCCGCATCCTCGCCAGCATCTGTCATTTCCTGACATGTTGATTTTAGCCATTCTGACTGGTGTGAGGTGATATCTCATTGTGGTTTTGATTTGTATTTCCCTGATGCCGAGTGATATGGAGCACTTTTTCATGTGTCTGTTGGCCATCTGGATGTCTTCTTTGCAGAAATGTCTGTTCATGTCCTCTGCCCATTTCTTGATTGGATTATTTGTTCTTTGGGTGTTGATTTTGCTAAGTTCTTTATAGATTCTGGACACTAGTCCTTTATCTGATATGTCGTTTGCAAATATCTTCTCCCATTCTGTCAGTTGTCTTTTGATTTTGTTAACTGTTTCCTTTGCTGTGCAAAAGCTTTTGATCTTGATGAAATCCCAATAGTTCATTTTTTCCCTTGCTTCCCTTGCCTTTTGCGTTGTTCCTAGGAAGATGTTGCTGCGGCAGAGGTCGAAGAGGTTGCTGCCTGTGTTCTCCTCAAGGATTTTGATGTATTCCTTTCACACATTGAGGTCCTTCAACCATTTTGAGTCTATTTTTGTGTGTGGTGTAAGGAAATGGTCCAATTTCATTTTTCTGCATGTGGCTGTCCAATTTTCCCAGCACCATTTATTGAAGAGGCTGTCTTTTTTCCATTGGACATTCTTTCCTGCTTTGTCGAAGATTAGTTGAACATAGATTTGAGGGTCTATTTCTGGGCTCTCTCTTCTGTTCCATTGATCTATGGGTCTGTTTTTGTGCCAGTACCATGCTGTCTTGATGAAATTTTAGCAGAAGAGAAAAAAAATGAAAAAGAAAAAAATTAAATTAACTGCAAGAGTAAAAAATCACAGGGAGAAAACCATGAGTTCTGTGCTTTGTTTTCTCCTCCTCTGGAATTCTGCTCCTCTCCTTGGTATTGAAAACGCACTCCTTGGTAGGTGAACTTGGTCTTGGCTGGATTTCTTGTTGATATTCTGGGGGAGGGGCCTGGTGTCGTGATTCTCAAGTGTCTTTCCCCCAGGTGGAATTGCACTGCCCTTACCAGGGGGCCGGGCTGAGTAATCTGCTCGGCTTTTCTTTCAGGAGCTTTTGTTCTCTGTGCGCTTTCCATAGAGTTCCGGAGGACAGGAATACAAATTGTGCCCTTCTGATCTCTGGCTGAGGAGCTGAGAGCCTGGGGCCCCACTTCTCAGTGCACCCTCAGAGAACAGCGCCCCAGTAACTCCCGTCTGCCTGACCTCCGGCCGCGCTCCGAGCTCACTGAGCCAGCGACCGTTTTACGGTAACCACCAGCTATGAGCTTACTGGCTGCTGTCTCTGTAGCTGGCTTTCCCATTCCAGTACCCGCAAGCTCTGTGACACTCAGACACCCCCGATCCTTCTGTCACCCTGTGGGACCTGAAGCCACGCTGACTCTACGTGGGCTTCACCCCTGTTTAGCCTCTGGAGTGGTGTCCCTCAGCGGAACATACTTTTAAAAGTCCTGATTTTGTGCTCTGTTGCTCCACTGCTTGTGGGGAACTGGCCCCTCCCCCCGGGGTCTATCTTCCCTTCGCTTTGGATTCACTTCTCCGCCAGTCCTACCTTTCAGAAAGTGGTTGTTTTTCTGTTTCTAGAATTGCTGTTGTTCTTCTCTTTGATCTGCCGATGGATTTGCAGGTCTTTGCAATCTTTAGATAAGCTATCTAGCTGATCTTCTGCTAGATGAAGTAGTCTCAGCCTGCTACTTCTCCACCATCTTGACTCCTCCCCAGGTATCTCAAAATTTTAAAGATAAAAACCTATATGTAGGTCTTTCATAGATAGATTTTATGAAGTTCAGGAATGTTCCCTCTCTCCCTATACTTTGAAGCATTTTAATCAGGAACGGATGCTGGATTTTGTCAAATGCCTTTTCTGCATCAATTGAGAGGACCAAGTGGTTCTTCTCTCTTCTCTTATTAATTTGTTCTATCACACTGATAGATTTGCGAATGTTGAACCATCCTTGTAGCCCAGGGACGAATCCCACCTGGTCATGGTGGATAATATTTTTAATGTGCTATTGGATCCCATTTGCTAGGATCTTGTTGAGAATCTTAGCATCCATATTCATCAGTGATATTGGTCTAAAATTCTCCTTTTTCGTAGGGTCTTTGCCTGGTTTGGGGATCAGGGTAATGCTAGCTTCATAGAAAGAGTCTGGAAGTTTTCTTCTGCTTCAATTTTTTGAAACAGCTTCAGGAGAATAGGTGTTATTTCTTCTTTGAAAGTTTGGTAGGATTCCCCAGGGAATCCATCAAGTCCTGGGCTCTTGTTTTTTGGGAGGTTTTTCATCATCGCTTCAATCTCGTTACTAGATATTGGTCTATTCAGGTTGTCGATTTCTTCCTGGTTCAATTTTGGGAGTTTATAGTTTTCCAGGAATGCATCCATTTCATCTAGGTTGTTAAGCTTATTGGCATATAACTGTTGATAATAACTTCTGGTGATTGTTTCTACTTCCTCGGTGTTCATTGTGATCTCTCCTTTTCCATTCATAATTTTATGTATTTGAACTTTCTCTCTTTTCTTTTGGATTAGTGTCACCAATGGTTTATCGATCTTATTGATTCATTCAAAAAACCAGCTTCTAGTTTCATTGATAGGTTCTACTGTATCTCTGGTTTCTACCTCATCAATCTCAGCTCTAATCTTGATGATTTCCCTTCTTATGTGTGGAGTTGGTTTGAATTGTTGTTGATTCTCCAGTTCTTTAAGGTGTAGAGACAGCTGCTGTGTTCTTGATTTTTCAATTTTTTTGAAGGAGGCTTGGATGGCTATGTATTTCCCCCTTAGGACCTTTGCTGTATCCCATAGGTTTTGGACCGAAGTGTCTTCATTCTCATTGGTTTCCATGAATTGTTTCAGTTCTTCCTTGATCTCCTGGTTGATTCAAATTTCTTAAGCAAGGTGGTCTTTAGCTTCCAGGTGTTTGAGTTCCTTCTGAACTTTTCCTTGTGATTGAGCTCCAATTTCAAAGCATTGTGATCTGAGAATATGCAGGGAATAATCTCAGTCTTTTGGAATCGGTTGAGTCCTGATTTGTGACCTAGTATGTGGTCTATTCTTGAGCAGGTTCCATGTACACTTGAGAAGAATGAGTATTCTGTTGTTTTAGGGTGGAATATTCTGTATATATCTTTGAGATCCATCTGGTCCAATGTGTCATTCAATGCTCTTGTTTCTTTATTGACTTTCTGCTTCAATGATCTGTCTATCTCTGAGAGAGGCATGTTAAGATCTCCAACGATTAGTGTATTCATATCGATATGACTCTATCTTGATTAACAGTTTTTTTATGTAATTGGCTGCTCCCATATTGGGGGCATGAATATTTACAATTGTTAGATCATCTTGGTGGATAGTCTTTAAGAATGATGTAGTGTCCTTCTGTATCTCTGACTGCAGTCTCTAGTTTAAAATCTAATTTGTCTGATATGAGAATCGCTACCCCAGCCTTCTTTTGAGGCCCATTGGCAAATATCATCCTCAATGGGAAAAAGCTTACATCCTTCCGGTTGAGATCAGGAACACGACAGGTTTCCCACTCTCACCACTCTTGTTCAACATAGTATTAGAAGTCCTAGCAACAGCAACCAGACACCAAAGAGAAATAAAAGGTATCCAAATTGGAAATGAAGAAGTCAAACTCTCTCTTTGCAGATGACGATTCTTTATATGGAGAACCCAAAAGACTCCACCCTCAAACTACTAGAACTCATAGAACAATTCAGCAACATTGCAGGATACAAAGTCAATGTAAAGATATCAGTGGCTTTCTTATACAATAATAATGAAAATACAAAAAGGGAAATTAGAGAATCGATTCCATTTACTATAGCACCAAGAACCATAAGATACCTAGGAATCAACCTAACCAAAGAGGTAAAGGATCTGTACTCGAGGAACTACAGAACACTCCTGAAGGAAATTGAAGAAGACACAAAAAGATGGAAGACCTTCCATGCTCTTGGATCGGAAGAATAAACATTGTTTAAATGTCTATACTGCCTAGAGCAATCTATACTTTTAATGCTATTCTGATCAAAATTCCACTGGTATTCTTCAAAGAGCTGGAGCAAATAATTCTAAAATTTGTATGGAATCAGAAGAGACCCCGAATCATTAAGGAAATGTTGAAAAACAAAAATAAAACTGGTGGCATCATGTTACCTGATTTCAAGCTCTACTACATAGCTGTGATCACCAAGACAGCATGGTACTGGCATCAAAACAGACACATAGACCAGTGGAACAGAGTAGACAGCCCAGATATGGACCCTCAACTCTATGGTCAAATAGTCTTCGACAAAACAGGAAAAAATATACAGTGGAATAAAGACAGTCTCTTGAATAAATGGTGCTGGGAAAACTGTGCAGCTATATGTAGGAGAATGAAACTCTACCATTCTCTTACACCGTACACAAAGATAAACTCAAAATGGATAAAAGACCTCAACGTGCGACAGGAATCCATCAGAATCCTAAAGGAGAACATAGGCAGTAATCTCTTTGACATCAGCCACAGCAACTTCTTTCAAGATATGTCTTCAAAGGCAAAAGAAACAAAAGTGAAGATGAACTTTTGGGACTTCATCAAAATCAAAAGCTTTCGCACAGCAAAGGAAACAGTCAAAAAAACAAAGAGGCGACCCATGGAATGGGAGAAGATATTTGCAAATGATAGTACAGACAGAAGGTTGATATCCAGGATCTATAAAGAACTCCTCAAACTCAAAACACACAAAACAGACAATCATATTAAAAAATGGGCAGAAGCTATGGACAGACACTTCTCCAATCAAGACAGACAAATGGCTATCAGACACATGAAAAAATGTTCATCATCACTAGCCATCAGAGAGATTCAAATTAAAACTACATTGAGATATCACCTACACCAGTTAGAATTGCCAAAGTTAGCAAGACAGGAAACAACATGTGTTGGAGGGGATGTGGAGAAAGGGGAACCCTCTTACACTGTTGGTAGGAATGTAAGTTGGTGCAGTCCCTTTGGAGAACAGTGTGGAGATTCCTCAAGAAATTAAAAATAGAACTTCCCTATGACCCTGCCATTGCACTCCTGGGTATTTACCCCAAATATAAAGATGTCGTGAAAAGAAGGGCCATCTGTACCCCAATGTTTATAGCAGCAATGGCCATGGTCGCCAAACTGTGGAAAGAACCAAGATGCCCTTCAATGGACGAATGGATAACGAAGATGTGGTCCATATACACTATGAAATATTATGCCTCCATCAGAAAGGACGAATACCCTACTTTTGTAGCAACATGGATGGGACTGGAGGAGATTATGCTGAGTGAAATCAGTCAAGCAGAGAGAGTCAATTATCATATCGTTTCACTTATTTGTGGAGCATAACAAATAGCATGTAGGACATTTGGAGATATAGAGGAGAAGGGAGTTGGAAATTGGAAGGGGAGTTGAACCATGAGAGACTACGGACTCTGAAAAACAATCTGAGGGTTTTGAAGGGGTGGGAGGTCGGGGTACCCGGTGGTGGGTATTATAGAGGGCATGAATTGCATGGAGCACTGCGTGTGTGCAAAAATAATGAATACTGTTATGCTGTTATGCTGAAAATAAAAAATAAATTAAAAAAAAAAGAAGTGGTTCACCTCCCCTTCCAATTTCCCTCAACTCCCTTCTCCTTGGAAGGGGAGGTGAACCATGAGAGACTCTGGACTCTGAAAAACAATCTGAATGTTTTGAAGGGGCGTGGGGTGGGAGGTTGGAGGAACCAGATGGTGGGTGTTAGAGAGGGCACAGATTGCATGGAGCACTAGGTGTGGTGCAAAAACAATGATTACTGTTACGCTGAAAATAACTAAAAATTTTTTTAAAAGCGAGATGCTGCCCATTTTGGAGAACTATTAGGTGATAGGAGATAATATTAAAGATCTATCACATGCATGATAAGTGTTCAGTAAATTATTGTTTTCATTATTCCTGTTATAGCCATCATATTCTACCACATTGTCAACTTACTCTAAAATATTGGAGATTTTGCATATGGTTTTTGAAGTTATCATACTTTACATACTTTTCTAATTAAAAAATACCTATAATTTGATAGATGCTTCAAATGGCAGCATGTATGAAATTGTTTTTGTGTTGACGGTGATGGTGATGATATTTACTTTCAGATTCTTGTACCTAATTCTTTTATTTAAGAAAGTGATCATTTAATAAATGCAAAATAACATAATTGCTATCCTAAAGAAATATTAACCTGGCATGGAGTATGGATGAAACAGAGGAAAAACCCAAAGGTTGTCATCAACATGATGCAGAGTATAAGAAATTTGGACAGATGGAAGAATTGGTTGTGGAAAGATTTAATGTGGGGCCCTGAGAATGGGATGAAGAGGAGGGACTTTCTGGTAAATAACCAGCATGGTACTTTACATAGGAGATTGATTGGCATAATTGGTGATAAAACTACACCGCATCAGGATCTCTGCTCAATGGGGAGATTTCTTAACCTCTCCTCCTCTGCCTGCCTCTCTGCCTACTTGTGATCTCTGTCTGTCAAATAAGTAAATAAAAATCTTTAAAAATTTGCGTTGTAGAGCAGCATTTCCCAAACTCTTAGGAAATCAAACATTTTTTTAAATAAAAATTTGTGCATAACCCTAGTATAAAAAATGTCAAAGTAATAATTATTCTGTAAACTCAGAATAAATAAATAAATAAAATAAGTGGGGAAATGTTACCTCCAAAAAAAAAAAAAAAGAATTAGAAAAAGAAAGTTAAAAAAATTTAACTATGCAAGACTAAAGGATCATGGCGGGGGCGGGGGGAGCCATGAATTCTATGTGTTGCTTTCCCCTAGCTCTGGAGTTCCATAGTTCTCAATGATTGGTGAACTTGGTCTTGATGGATGTTCTTGCTGATCTTGTAGGGGAGGGGCCTGTTGCAGTGATTTTCAAATGTCTTTCCCAAGATGGAATTGCACCACCCTTACAAAGGGCCAGGCTCAGAATCTGCTTGGGTTCACTCTTGGAACTTTTGTTCCCTGAATGCTTTTCCGTAGAGCTTTAGAGGATGAGAATATGAAAATTGCAGCCTCCCAATCGAAGTCCTGGAGGAACTGAGAGCTCAGGTCTCCCTCTTCATTGAGCCCCCAGAGAAAAGAAGTCAATCCCTCCTATCTCCCTGGTCTCTGGCCATAGTCCGTGCTCACCCAGCTTGTGACTGAGCATTGATCTCTGGCACACAGCCCCACTTGGAGTCTCCAAACCCAGCAGATTCCTGCTAGTGTTCCCATGCCACTCCTTCCATAAAAGGAAGGAGGGGGTCTCATTGGATCTTCACTTGTGGGGTCCCTGCTCGAAGAGCAGTGCCCTGACTATGCCTGGATCATAGTTTAAGGTAACCCCGAGCTGAGAGCTCCTTCCTTAGCTCTGTCTATGTAGCCACTTCCCTGCACCAATACCTGGAAGCTCTGCCACACTCAGTCACCCCCAGAATATCTGTGGTCCCACGGGTCCTGTGACCACACTGTCCCTGCAAGAGCTCCACTCCCGCTTAGCCTCTGGAGCAATGTCCCTCAGTGAAGACTCCTAAAAGTTCTGATTTTGTGCTCCACTGCTCCACCACTTGCCAGGATTTGGCCCCTCACCCCACAGTCTATCTTCCCATTGCTTTGGACTCACTTCTTCACATGTATACAGAAAAATGTTTCTATGACCAATGTCAAAGAAATTACCACCTATGCTTTCTTCTCTGAGTGTTGTACTTTCAAATCCTCACATTTAGGTCTTTAATCCATTTTGAGTTTATTTTTGTATATGCTGTAAGAAAGTCATTCAATTTTACTTTTGTGCAGGTAGCTGTCCAGTTTTTCCAGTACCATTTGTTGAAGAGACTGTCTTTTTCCAATTATATTTTCTTGCCTCCTTTGCCATAGATTAACATATTAATGTGGGTTTATATATGGGCTCTTTTTTGTTGTTGTTCCATTGATCTATTTTTGTGCCAGTGCTATACTGTTTTTAATACTACAGTCTTGTAATGTATCTTCAAATCTAGAATAGTGATAACTACAGTTTTGTTTTTCTTTCTCAAGATTTCTTTGGCTATTTGGCATTTTTTTGTGATTTCATAAAGATTTTTAGGATTATTTTCTCTAAAAGCTTTGTGAGAAATGCTGTTAGTATTTTGTTAGGGATTGTACTGCATCTGTAGATTGTTTTTGATAGTATGGACATTTTAAGAATATTAATTTTTTCAATTCATGAGCATGGATATCTTTCCATTTGTTTGTGTTATCTTCAGTTTCCTTCATCAGCGTTTTATAGTTTAAAGGGTACTGGTTTGTCACCTCCTTGCATAAGTAAATTGCTAGATACTTTATTCTTTCTGGTGCAATTGTAATAGAATTGTTTTTTTAATCTCTCTTTCTGTTAATTTATTATTCATGTACAGAAATTCTATTAATTTCTGGGTATCTGAAATTTTATTGAATTCATTTTTTACTTATAGTAGCTTTTTGGTGGAGTCTTTAGGATTTTTTATGTGCAATATTATGTCATATAGTGACAGATTATAGTATTACAGCAAATAGTGAGAGACTAACTTCTTATTTACCGATATAAATTCCTCTTATTTCCTTCTTGTCTGATTGCTCAAGTTATGACTTCCAGTAGTATGTTGAATAAAAGTGGGAGTGCCTGGGTGGCTCAGTGGGTTAAAGTCTCTGCCTTCAGCTCAGGTCATGATCTCAGGGTCCTGGGATCGAGCCCCAGATCAGGCTCTCTGCTCAGCAGGGAGCCTGCCTCCTCCTCTCTCTCTGCCTGCCTCTCTGCCTACTTGTGATCTCTATCTGTCAAATAAATAAATAAAATCTTTTAAAAAAAGTGGTGAGAGTGGACATCCTTGTCTTGTTTCTGATTTTAGATGAAACATTCTCAGTTTTTCATCATCCAGTATGATATTAGCAGTGGGTTTTTCATATATGCCCTTTAATAGGTTGAATTATGTTCTCTCTAAACCTACTTTGTTGAGAGTTTTTATCATGAATGGATGTTAAATTTGTCAAATGCTTTTACTGTATCGAGATGATGATATGATTTTATTTCTTCACCATATATATTCATTTTTATTTAATTTTCATGCAAACATTTAAAGGTAGAGATTATAACCTATATTTCACAAATGAGGAAACTGAAGATCAAAGAAATCACAATTTAAATAACCTAAGAAATATTTAGAGCTAACAACTGGTAATGCCAGACTCTGAAGCAAATATTTGCTTCCCAAGTATTTTCCCTGGGACCCAGTTGCCATTGAGACTGTTTTAAAAGCCTAATTATGTTATGTATTGGTAAACTGAGTAAATGAATTAGAAGCACCTAGAAAAATATATTGATAAATCTCTTTTTTAAAATTTATTTATTTTTCAGAGAGGGAGAAAGAAAGCACACAAGCAGGGGGAGCAGCAGGTAGAGGGAGAAGAAGGCTCCCCACTGAGAAAGGAGCCTGATATGGGACTTGATCCAGGTCCCTGAGATCATGATGTGAACCAAAGGCAGACACGTAATGGACTTAGCCAACCAGACATCCCAGGGGAAATTCTTTTTCATATCCTAAAATGTTGTCTGGCTTACTCTGATAAGAAAAGAAGTGCAACCTAAGAAGGAAATAGTAAGAGATTAGTTCTATGCACTAAACTAACATGCCAATTCTAAGAGGAACAAAGTGTTTCCTAATGGGTTATGCAGTCTACAATAAATGGCAGAAAAGCTGGGCATGATTCAATATCTGAATTTGAATTTGTTGAATGTGCTACTCAGAACTCTCAGAATCAACTCAGTTTGGCAGTGCCATTATGTGAATGGAAGAAAAGTAGAGGGTATTTATGGAGAAATACTTGAAAAATTAAGTGTGGAACAAATGGTTTTATATTTTATTTCAAGCTCTGTCACATATCGTACTGAAGTAGAAAATGCAGTTTGCCTGTGTTATGTTATTGATTTCCAAACCAAAACACATGTGACTTTTTATTTTGTTGTATTTTTAAATATTTTATCTATTTATTTATTTGAGAGACAGACAGACAGAGTGAGAGAGAGAACATGCAGAGGGGAGAGGGAGAAACAGGTTCTCCCCTGAGCAGGGAGCCCCAACATGGAACATGACCCCAGGACCCTAGGATCATGACCTAAGCTGAAGACAGATGCGTAACTGACTGAGTCACCCAGGTGCCCCTACATGTGATTTTTATTTTTTTTTATTTTTATTTTTTTTTAAATTTATTTTTTATTTTCAGCATAACAGTATTCATTATTTTTCACCACACCCAGTGCTCCATGCAATTCGTGCCCTTTATAATACCCACCACCTAGTACTCCAACCTCCCACCCCCCACCCCTTCAAAACCCTCAAATTGTTTTTCAGAGTCCATAGTCTCTCATGGTTCACCTCCCCTTCCAATTTCCCCCAACTCCCTTCTCCTCTCTAACCCCCCATGTCCTCCAGCTATTTGTTATGCTCCACAAATAAGTGAAACCATATGATAATTGACTCTCTCTGCTTGACTTATTTCACTCAGCATAATAATCTCTTCCAGTCCCGTCCATGTTGCTACAAAAGTTGGGTATTTGTCCTTTCTTTTTTTTTTTTTTTTAATAAACATATATTTTTATCCCCAGGGGTACAGGTCTGTGAATCACCAGGTTTACACACTTCACAGCACTCACCAAAGCACATACCCTCCCCAATGTCCATAATCCCACCCCCTTCTCCCAAACCCCCTCCCCCCAGCAACCCTCAGTTTGTTTTGTGAGATTAAGAGTCACTTATGGTTTGTCTCCCTCCCAATCCCATCTTGTTTCATTTATTCTTCTCCTACCCACTTAAGCCTCCATGTTGCATCACCACTTCCTCATATCAGGGAGATCATATGATAGTTGTCTTTCTCTGCTTGACTTATTTCGCTAAGCATGATACGCTCTAGTTCCATCCATGTTGTCGCAAATGGCAAGATTTCATTTCTTTTGATGGCTGCATAGTATTCCATTGTGTATATATACCACATCTTCTTGATCCATTCATCTGTGGATGGACATCTAGGTTCTTTCCATAGTTTGGCTATTGTGGACATTGCTGCTATAAACATTCGGGTGCATGTGCCCCTTTGGATCACTACATTTGTATCTTTAGGGTAAATACCCAATAGTGCAATTGCTGGGTCATAGGGCAGTTCTATTTTCAACATTCTGAGGAACCTCCATGCTGTTTTCCAGAGTGGCTGCACCAGCTTGCATTCCCACCAACAGTGTAGGAGGGTTCCCCTTTCTCCGCATCCTCGCCAGCATCTGTCATTTCCTGACTTGTTGATTTTAGCCATTCTGACTGGTGTGAGGTGATATCTCATTGTGGTTTTGATTTGTATTTCCCTGATGCCGAGTGATATGGAGCACTTTTTCATGTGTCTGTTGGCCATCTGGATGTCTTCTTTGCAGAAATGTCTGTTCATGTCCTCTGCCCATTTCTTGATTGGATTATTTGTTCTTTGGGTGTTGAGTTTGCTAAGTTCTTTATAGATTCTGGACACTAGTCCTTTATCTGATATGTCGTTTGCAAATATCTTCTCCCATTCTGTCAGTTGTCTTTTGATTTTGTTAACTGTTTCCTTTGCTGTGCAAAAGCTTTTGATCTTGATGGAATCCCAATAGTTCATTTCTTCCCTTGCTTCCCTTGCCTTTTGCGTTGTTCCTAGGAAGATGTTGCTGCGGCAGAGGTCGAAGAGGTTGCTGCCTGTGTTCTTCTCAAGGATTTTGATGGATTCCTTTCGCACATTGAGGTCCTTCATCCATTTTGAGTCTATTTTTGTGTGTGGTGTAAGGAAATGGTCCAATTTCATTTTTCTGCATGTGGCTGTCCAATTTTCCCAGCACCATTTATTGAAGAGGCTGTCTTTTTTCCATTGGACATTCTTTCCTGCTTTGTCGAAGATTAGTTGAACATAGATTTGAGGGTCTATTTCTGGGCTCTCTATTCTGTTCCATTGATCTATGTGTCTGTTTTTGTGCCAGTACCATGCTGTCTTGATGATGACAGCTTTGTAATAGAGCTTGAAGTCCGGAATTGTGATGCCACCAACTTTGGCTTTCTTTTTCAATATCCCTTTGGCTATTCGAGGTCTTTTCTGGTTCCATATAAATTTTAGCATTATTTGTTCCATTTCTTTGAAAAAGATGGATGGTACTTTGATAGGAATTGCATTAAATGTGTAGATTGCTTTAGGTAGCATAGACATTTTCACAATATTTATTCTTCCAATCCAGGAGCATGGAACATTTTTCCATTTCTTTGTGTCTTCCTCAATTTCTTTCATGAGTACTTTATAGTTTTCTGAGTATAGATTCTGTGTCTCTTTGGTTAGGTTTATTCCTACGTATCTTATGGTTTTGGATGCAATTGTAAATGGGATTGACTCCTTAATATCTCTTTCTTCTGTTTTGCTGTTGGTGTAGAGAAATGCAACTGATTTCTGTGCATTGATTTTATATCCTGACACTTTACTGAATTCCTGTATAAGTTCTAGCAGTTTTGGAGTGGAGTCTTTTGGGTTTTCCACATATAGTATCATATCATCTGCGAAGAGTGATAATTTGACTTCTTCTTTGCCGATTTGGATGCCTTTAATTTCCTTTTGTTGTCTGATTGCTGAGGCTAGGACCTCTAGTACTATGTTGAATAGCAGTGGTGATAATGGACATCCCTGCCGTGTTCCTGACCTTAGTGGAAAAGCTTTCAGTTTTTCTCCATTGAGAATGATATTTGCGGTGGGTTTTTCATAGATGGCTTTGATGATATTGAGGTATGTGCCCTCTATCCCTACACTTTGAAGAGTTTTGATCAGGAAGGGATGCTGTACTTTGTCAAATGCTTTTTCAGCATCTATTGAAAGTATCATATGGTTCTTGTTCTTTCTTTTATTGATGTGTTGTATCACATTGACTGATTTGCGGATGTTGAACCAACCTTGCAGCCCTGGAATAAATCCCACTTGGTCGTGGTGAATAATCTTTTTAATGTACTGTTGAATCCTATTGGCTAGTATTTTGTTGAGTATTTTCGCATCTGTGTTCATCAAGGATATCGGTCTATAGCTCTCTTTTTTGGTGGGATCCTTGTCTGGTTTTGGGATCAAGGTGATGCTGGCCTCATAAAATGAGTTTGGAAGTTTTCCTTCCATTTCTATTTTTTGGAACAGTTTCAGGAGAATAGGAATTAGTTCTTCTTTAAATGTTTGGTAGAATTCCCCCGGGAAGCCATCTGGCCCTGGGCTTTTGTTTGTTTGGAGATTTTTAATGACTGTTTCAATCTCCTTACTGGTTATGGGTCTGTTCAGGCTTTCTATTTCTTCCTGGTTCAGTTGTGGTAGTGTATATGTTTCTAGGAATGCATCCATTTCTTCCAGATTGTCAAATTTATTGCCGTAGAGTTGCTCATAGTATGTTCTTATAATAGTTTGTATTTCTTTGGTGTTAGTTGTGATCTCTCCTCTTTCATTCATGATTTTATATATTTGGGTCCTTTCTCTTTTCTTTTTGATAAGTCGGGCCAGGGGTTTATCAATTTTATTAATTCTTTCAAAGAACCAGCTCCTACTTTCGTTGATTTTTTCTATTGTTTTTTTTTTGGTTTCTATTTCATTGATTTCTGCTCTGATCTTTATGATTTCTCTTCTCCTGCTGGGCTTAGGGTTTCTTTCTTGTTCTTTCTCCAGCTCCTTTAGGTGTAGGGTTAGGTTGTGTACCTGAGACCTTTCTTGTTTCTTGAGAAAGGCTTGTACCGCTATATATTTTCCTCTCAGGACTGCCTTTATTGTGTCCCACAGATTTTGAACCGTTGTATTTTCATTATCATTTGTTTCCATGATTTTTTTCAATTCTTCTTTAATTTCCCGGTTGACCCATTTATTCTTTAGAAGGATACTGTTTAGTCTCCATGTATTTGGGTTCTTTCCAAACTTCCTTTTGTGGTTGAGTTCTAGCTTTAGAGCATTGTGGTCTGAAAATATGCAGGGAATGATCCCAATCTTTTGATACTGGTTGAGTCCTGATTTAGGACCAAGGATGTGATCTATTCTGGAGAATGTTCCATGTGCACTAGAGAAGAATGTGTATTCTGTTGCTTTGGGATGAAACATGTGATTTTTAAAAGAGGTATATTTATTGCAAGCATTCCCACTAAGACTTATTTCAATTTGATGAATATTTATCAAGTGCCATATTAGTCAGGATCCCAGTAAGAAACAGAAAGCAATGTTTGTTGAAATTTTTGCATGGAATTAAACTTCATGACAAATTTACTGAGGCTGGGCCAGATAATGACAGCCAGCAAAGGAAGTTGAGCCACATAAGGATTAGCAGTGCAGAAACCCAGTGATGACTGCAGACTCAGAAGGGGCACCTTTGTGACAGGAGCTGTAGCTGTGGCCAGTCACCCATCAAGGAAAGTAGAAATGAATCCCTTGCCATCTCTTGCCTGGAATCCTTTCAATTTCCTAGTGGTGCCTCCTAGTGGCTCAACCAAATTGGAAGCCAGAGGCCAACAGAGCCAGAGTGGACTGTCAACAGAAACAACTCCTCCCACCCTCAGAGTTGGGGTATACAAAGGGTTAAAAGGAGTGCAAAGAATAGATAATTGGGGGGGCAAGGGTATAGAGAATAACCAGCACAGTCACCCACTGTGTCAGGGACAATGGCTGGTATTGTGGACACAAAGATGGATAAGGTTAGGTTCTGCCCTAGAGGAACTCACAATCTAGTGAGGAGTCAAACACAAATTGGCATCTGCCAAACAGAATGAAAAGTTGTAGCTGAGGACTTGTTCTTGCTTCACTCTCTCAGTGACTACCATTTCTCTGGCAGAAGGGCTACGTGCTAAATATCTAGTACTTGCAAAAACTGAAAATGACTCTGTAGAACTTATTATGTGTTTATCAACCCATATAGTAAGAAAATTGACAAACTGGTAAGATCTAGATAGGTGAACATGAATCTATTTCCTCATGTGACCTCTTTCTTATTCATGTCCCTTAGTGTTAATCATCTTTCAGGTCCTAGAGTATGCTGCTATTTCTCTTGCCACTAGCCTTTCATATCTACAACACCAGACCTTCACTACTGCCCACCATTTCTCATCTAATTCCTTCAAGTGTTAGCCTGAATGCTACCTCTGCTGGAACATTTTCCCCAAACTTGCATCATCACAGTCCTAATGCTGAAGGTAATTGTGCCTTTATCCTCCCTACTCTGAGCTGTTTGAAGGAAGAATCTGTGTTTATTTTTGTTGCTGTGGTTGACCAGCATATCTTCATGGGCTATCACAGTCCAAAGAATAGGGGCACAAAAAATACTGAATGAATGAGTAAATGAATGAATGAATGAAGTTAAACAAGATAACTTAGAATACTGTAAGTACTGAATACATTATGGTAACTAATATTAAAATGAATATTTCATTTTGAGGATCAATAAAAAACAAGGTGGAGTTGGTGTAGGTGAGGAAAAGATTAGATCTAAGGTTCATGAATGCTAGAGTGATTCTAAAGTAATAAAAATAAAGAGAATGAGTAGGTCCTATTTAATTCAAACTGAG
Source organism: Mustela nivalis (assembly GCF_964662115.1). Lineage (NCBI taxonomy): Eukaryota > Metazoa > Chordata > Mammalia > Carnivora > Mustelidae > Mustela > Mustela nivalis. The sequence continues at coordinate 69,070,949 of NC_139028.1, forward strand.
AATTCTTAAGTGGCAAGATAACATTATAAGAGCAATATACATATAGGAAAGATTAGTCCACAAATGTTGAAGAGCATTCAACATTCAGGAAACCAATTTTAGACTCCTACTTAAAAAGTATAGGATAGAGAGAGGCAAGGTAACTCTTTCTGATTTTTTTTTTCATATTTTAGTTTCTGTTTTTCTTCAATTTCAGTTTCAATTCTGTAGAATTATCCCTGGTACATTTCTTTCTCTAATCAGCAGATCCCTCAGTGGTATCTAACAATCTCATTTGTATTAGAAAGTTTTGTATTCATTTTTCACCTTATTTATGTGTAGGACATATTTTACATTGATATATTGAGACTTTCAGTTTAAACATATATTGATGTAATGGTATTTCATTTGTTTGCTGATAATAGTGATATTACAACATGGAAGGCCATAAGAATTCAAGAGCCCAAAAGACAATTTCTCAAGAGACATATAGGAACTGCAAAAGTTGCAGTAATACAAATAATTTCATCTCTCATGAAACTGTATCCCATCTGTAGAATGAAAAATGAGGTATTATGGTCCTATAAGGAGGCAACAATTACAAAAAATTGTGAAATGAAGAACAAAATTATTAATATCAGTGGTTGGTCATCATTAACCCAATGCCATTATAGACATCATTATCACCACCATCCCTATGACCACCACCACTACCATTTATCATAACATCTACACATACCTTACCGGATGGATTGCTTGTTTCTTCCTGGCATCAGTGTTTCTTAACTAATGTGACCCTAAGGCTACTATCACAGACTCTTACATGTAGGGATAGTCTAATACAATAGATTGTAGAACTAGACTCCATGAGTTCAAATAACGGCTTTGATATTTTTTTAACTATGCAATGTTGAACAACTTATTTAACCTCTCCATGTATGTTTCAGTTTCCTGATCTGTAAGATTAGGCAGGTAATCATAACTAACTCATAGAGATGTTATGAGAATAAAATAGTTTATTATATGTTAAGTGCCAATAACACCAACTTATATAGGTCAAATATTCTTTTGAGTCTACATCTCAAAGTAATTTTAAATATATACAGTATGTAATAAACTAATTCAAGATTAAAGAAATACATAATGTGTCCTTTTTCTAGTTTTAATTTTTTTTCTCTCTTCCCATGCTGGGATTTCTTTAAGAATGTAGATTTATAGAATAACACTAAAAAGCAGAACCATGAAGTGTCACAGAAATGACAGCCCTGCTGAGACACTGTCTCCTTCTCAAGGTAGCAGGGCTTAGCTGAGCAGGAGGCACTGTTCAACCCCCATGGTCTTTTTGATAGCATTTTTTACTTCCTGGTTCCTAAGGCAGTAGATAAACGGATTTAGCATGGGTGTGAGGACTGCATACACAGCTGAGATTAGTTTGTTGGAATTAAATGATGCAATAGCCCTGGGCCGAACATACATAAAAATCATGGCTGTATAATAAATTGTGACTACAGTAAGGTGTGATGCACAGGTAGAGAAGGCTTTCTTCCTTCCCTGGATGGAGGGTATCTGCAGAATGGTGGAGACAATGTAGACATAGGAAAGGACAGTGGTGATGAGTGGGAAGACAAGAATGACAATAGCCAAAGCAAAGTCCACTAGCTCGGCTATGGACATGTCTTTGCAAGCCAGCTTGAGGATTGGTGAGATGTCACAGAAAAAGTGGTTCATGACATTGGAACCACAAAAGGCAACATGTGAAATGAAATAAACCTTGATGACAGAGACCATGAAACCACTCACATAGGAGAAAGCCACCAGCTGTACACAATAAACTGTGGTCATGATGACTGGGTATTGGAGAGGGTGGCAGATGGCCACATAGCGGTCATAGGCCATGGCTGCTAGAAGCACACACTCTGTGCAGGCAAGTGAGATAAAGAAGTAGAGTTGGGTCATGCAACCTGTGAAGGAGATGTGCCGTCTCTGCAGAAGGAATCCATCCAGCATCTTGGGGACTGTTACAGAGACATACCAGACCTCCAAAAAGGACAAGCTACTCAGGAAATAGTACATGGGCTTATGGAGGGAGCCAGATATCCAAACAGTGAGCATGATGATAAGATTCTCTACTACCACCAGCAGGTAGACCACAAGGAAGAGAAAGAAGAGCAGGATTTGTAGCCATGGGGCAGTGGGGAAGCCCACCAGGATGAATTCACTGACCAGAGTGATATTTTTCTCCAGCATGACTAAAAGCACTGAGAGATACTGAAGTCTTTATAGTCTGGCACTACAGATAAGGAAGATGATTATGCTGTCAGACAAGAGACCAAAAGAAGTTAGTAAATCAGAGTTTCCTGCAAGTGACTCATAAAGTTACTTCTGTTAATACAAAATAATCTTTAAATGTGAAAGCACACATGTCCATCAAAGATTTTTGTTGTTCTTTTTCTGTTTGTTTTTTATGAAAGTCTTCCAGAGTCAAAATGCATTCCCAGAAACCAATATTGAACTGTATGTTAACTACCTGAAATTTAAATTTAAAAAATGCACTCCCACCCCTAATTACAGTCACCTGATGAAATATTTGAATGTCACTACCCAAGTCATTCCCCTGTGCTTTGTAGTAGACATAGTTCATCTCCCCCATGTTGGTTTCAGATCTCTGTTTAATTAGGGACTCACTACATGAAGATTTCTTTCCTCCTTAAAGGAAATGTGAGGGATAAGCTCATTTCAGGAAAAGCTTCAAAGGTTAATATTTGGGTGATCCATTATCTGTAGTCCTTTGATCAGGAAGTTTCTTTAGACGTTATTTGTGAAAATAAAAGAGAGTAATTCTTGGAAAGTTTCTTAGTGACTCTCCAGTTGCTTTCAGATAAAACTGTTTTTATCAAAATGTTTTCAATATCACACCTAGGAGGCACTTCATATATTGATCCAGCCATATATTTCTTCCTCCTCATCACTCATGACCTCTAAATGATTTCCATAAACCAGACATACTCAACTAGTTTTTGCTCCCCAAACACACTAATCACTCTTGGGATTTGCCTATACTCTTCCCTCTTCCTATTGTGCCCATTCTGCAATCTTTATTGGCTGATTCAAGTTTCAAGATTCCACTTAGGAGACATCTCACCAAAATTCAGTCAAGTGCCTCAGAATCATTTGATCCTAAAGCACAACCCTTCACATGTGGAGATTTCTCTCAATTACACTGCAACTTTCTAAAACTGAGGGAAATATTGGAAGGAGGGTATAAATTTCCAGTTATAAAATGAGTACGGTCTGGGGGTCTGATGTGCAGCAAGGTGACTGTAGTTAACACTACTGTATCATATACTTGAAAGTTACTGAGAGTATATCTTAAGTGTTCTTACCATACACAAAAAGTGATAATTATATGATGTGATGGAGATACCATTTAATCTTATTGTGGTAATAACTTCACAAAATATACATGTATCAAATCTTCACACTGCCCCCCTTAAGCTTCCCCTTATATCTCAATAAACCTGTGGGGGAAAGACTCAGCCTTCCTGATTGTGAACCCAATGGTTAGGACAGAAATTGGAAAATACATGAATATTAAGTGAATATGGATTAGTAAGTGAATTAATGGATCCCTTGGAGCTTTGGGATCCACAGGAAATAGAGGCAGAGGAATGTGAATTCAGGGTAGTTTGCTAGCAGAAGACATCTCTTTATCAGACGGCATATCTTTGGACATAGCCTCAGCTTGTATATCCAGGTTATTGTCTCAGCAATATAATATCCACAGGGTCTGAAAACAGTGAATATGATCCTGGTCTTGGGTTACTTGGTAGGTTGGGTCTGTAAATATCAGCCTGTATCTCAGGTCTCCTAGAGGAGCAAGAAGAAAGGAGGCAGATTTGCGATGATGTGGATGGAACTAGAGGGTATTATGCTTAGTGAAATAAGTCAATTGGAGAAAGACAACTATCATACGATCTCCCTGATATGAGGAAGTGAAGATGCAACGTGGAAGCTTTGGGGGGTAGGAAAAGAATAAATGAAACAATATGGGATTGGGAGGGATACAAACCATAAGAGACTCTTAATGTCACAAAACAGACTGAGGGTTGCCAGGGGGAGTGGGGATGGGAGAGGGTGGTGGGGTTACGGACATTGGGGAGGGTATGTGCTATGATGAGTGCTGTGAAGTGTGTAAACCAGGTGATTCACAGACCTGTACCCCTGGGGCTAATAATACATTATATGTTTATTAAAAATTTAAAAAGAAAGAAAGGAGTCAGGAGGGCAGGTAAATATAGCTTAAGGACAGGCAGATCTTACAATGCTGGAAGAGAGCATATTTGTGAGGTAGCTCAACTGTTTTAATTTGTGCTCCATGGGGTATCTTTTGAATACACATGAATGAATCTGTCTCTCTATTAAATATCACACTCACTCATAAAGATCCATAAAGACTGAGGTCAGGTCCTGCCTTTAGAACATTGCTCAATCCTGCCAAACAATTTGTGCATCATGCTCTTCACTTGACACACAGAGGTTGGGTGGCTGATCAAGGAATAATTGGACAAGAGATTTTCTTGCCATGGCTCGTGGTAAGGAACAGAAGAATGAGGCACTGAAATAGATATTACTGACACCACGGCCTCCTTTCCACACCAGCACCTATCAGCAGAGCTCAGTCCTGCTTGCTGAGTAGAAAGCGATTGTACCTTATCTCCAGGCCTCCAACCAACACCTTCACCCTGAAGTAGTTCATAAGTAAGCACTTTCTGGCCTAGTCTCTGGCCTCTAGTCTCAGTGGGAAGAATGTAGAGACTTTCTTTCAGGGCATGTATAACCTTCCACATTCTCACCATCAGCCACACAATTTCCCACACATTTACCTTTGTCTACTAGTTAAAAGCGTTGACTTTAGAGTCAGAACAAGGCTACTAGCTGCATCATCCTGAAGAGAATATTCAATGATTATGGACTTAAAGATCCATTGTTGTGAAGTAGAATAATTTTAATAATGCCTACCTTCCAGGTTTACTATGAAAGTAAACATGAATATGCACAGAAAACACTAAGCATAGGGGTTGGTCCATGGTTTTCCTCTATAGGTGTTAGCTTTTACTATATTATGTCACATTAGACTCACACATGCAACTCACTCACATGTGTTCATATAAACACACAGACATTCATTCTCTCTCTCTTTTACTCATCTATTTTCTGTTATATGCTGGGGGAGTGAGGGAAGCCAAATTTCCCAAACAGGACTATAACATCTTTGAAGAGCTCTGAGTTATAAATCATCCATGCCTCTTTCCTAGTATATTGCTTTCATATATTCAAGCATAACCTTCTTACTTAATATTTTCTTCTGCTTTTTGGCCATGGATGGACCTCTCAGCAGGTTCTATTTTGTATCATAGAGCAATGAAGAACTCTTTCTTACTATTTTCTTTGTTTTCAGAACTGAAAGCACTAAGTTCTGGGGTCTCCTCTATGGTATCAGAGCAAAGAAATTCTTTCATTGGACTATAGAACTTTTTACAATCTTGTTTATGCTTATTTCCAAGATTATTTCTTCTGGAATAAGAAAACATATCTTTTGGGTGTGGTTCAACACCCAAAAGATCCCATAATGCCCCATATTACCCCAACCTTGGGTAAAGAAGTAGTGAATCTCATTTTCTCATTCATTCTCCACAATACCCTTTCTCCTGTCCAGTCATGGTGCTTGCAGTCACGTCCCCCAAGTCCCTCTTCATCTTCTTTGGAGCTTTCTTGAATCAAGATATCAGACCATCTATGGACTCTGAAAAACAATCAGGGTTTTGAAGGGGTGGGGGGTGGGACGTCGGGGTACCAGGTGGTGGGTATTATAGAGGGCACGGATTACATGGAGCACTGTGTGTGGTGCAAAAATAATGAATAATGTTATGCTGAAAATAAATAAAAAATAAATTAAATAAATAAATAAATATATATATATATATATATATATATATATATATATATATTTATCGGATCATCCAATCTCACCTGGAACTTTCAACCACTCACCATGGTCCACCTGCCCTCTCTTCCAAGAGTGGAAAATTTTGCAGACATTTGCAACTAAACATGGAAATGCAGACTGGTTTGCATATTTTTATACTTCCCAGAGATCCACATCTGGTCTCTGTTTGACTGCATGATAGGTATTGCAACATTAAGGCAAGTCTGGAGCTGAGGCAGGAGAATATATTTAACACTCACCTACAGCTTGCCCATATCTGCTTCCCAGGAGGCTCTCTGACAGTCTTTCCTGGCCCCAGGGAAGCCCTGTATGTGCTGCTCAGACTATGTCCAGGGGATTTTACAGGGAAGCTGAAACTCCATCTATCTACTAGTTCCTGCTTATATCTGGACCAAGTTTATTTATATCTGTGGGTAGGATGTGGCCCCTTTCTCTCACAACTATATGCAAGGTATTGCAGCAATAACTTATTCAAAAGCCAAAATAAGAAATCTATCCAGGTTAATAAGATAACCAGTACATTCATTTGCTTAATCACAAAATCATAACCAACTTTTACTGAACTCTTATTATGTGTAGGGTGCTGTGCTATATGTTCTTTAGAATAAAAATATGTAAGGCATGGTTTCTGTCCTTCAGAAACTTGTCGTATTCTAAGCAAAATAATAAATATACACTATAATGAGCACAGAATGTGACATGTGCCAAAAGAGAAGTACAATGTGCTCTAGGAGCTTCAATGAGGAAGTGATGCTTTATAACTTAGGAATTTAGAAAAAGACTTAAGAGGTGTCTTTCCAGACTCATGGAGGACAATAGTGTGGAAGTAGTGTTATAGGAAATAATTTTGGCTCAGTAGTCAGAAGATCAAGTTTCTAATCTAAGTCCTACCATTTTTAAGACCTTTGACCTTACAAAATTGTCTTTATTCCTCAGTTTATTCACCCTAAAAATGGGATAACAATAATTCACTTGTTAACATCATATCATTAATGTTAGTTTCAGAATGAATATGTATATTGAAGTAATTCTTTTTTTTAATTTTTAATTTTTTATAAACATATAATATATTTTTATCCCCAGGGTACAGGTCTGTGAATCGCCATGTTTACACACTTCACAGCACTCACCAAAGCACATACCCTCCCCAATGTCCATAACCCCACCCCCCTTCTCCCATCTCCCCTCCCCAGCAACCCTCAGTTTGTTTTGTGAAATTAAGAGTCACTTATGGTTTGTATCCCTCCCAATCCCATCTTGTTTAATTTATTCTTCTCCTACCCACTGAAACCCCCATGTTACATCACCACTTCCTCATATCAGGGTGATCATATGATAGTTGTCTTTCTCCGCTTGACTTATTTCACTAAGCATGATATGCTCTAGTTCCATCCATGTTGTCACAAATGGCAAGATTTCATTTCTTTTTTTTTTTAAGATTTTATTTATTTTTTTGGACAGAGAGGGAGAGCATAAGCAGCGGGAGCAGCAGACAGAGGGAGAGGGAGAAGCAGGCTTCCTGTTGAGCAGGCCGCGATTGTGGGGCTTGATTCCAGGCCGCGATTGTGGGGCTTGATTCCAGGACCCCAGGATCATGACCTGACCAAAGGCAGACAGACGCTTAATCAACTGAACCACTAGGCACCCCTATGAAAGCAATTCTAAACCAGCTCTGTGGTAATAGCTACACAAATGTAAAAAATGACCTGTGTTGGAATGTGAACCACAGCCATGATTTGATCAGAAGAAATGAGGTGAGAGGGCTTTCAGTGTAGACAGACCAGCACAGGAAAGAATATAGTGAGAAGTGAGATGATGGAATAATGAGGCCTCTGCAGTGACTATAGTTCACACTTACCGAACTTGGACTCCAGGAAGTATGCAGTCATTTGATCAATGTTTGTGAAGCATGTGCTATGTGCTAAGAGCAGTGTGAAATGACAACTCCTGTCTGTCAAGTTATTCACAGTTGAGTTAGCCCACAGACTCTGGTATTAATTGTTGTCAGTAACCATAAAATTAAAAATCAAGTGCTAGAAGTTTTGTCAGAATGAAGGCCCAGAAATAAACTTGTGTTTCTGTGAGTAATCAAAATAACCAAAGGTGGAGGAAAAGAGTGAAGCAGGGGCCTAAAATATTGGAAATCCTAAAGAAACTTTGGATCCTAGAAGGTATCTAAAGGTCTATGCTTGACTAATCAGAATTTGATGGAGAAGGGTAGCTCTAGCTCTTTCCCCCACCCTTCTATATTCTTTGACTAAAGGCATTTGGTGAGTTAGGATTAATTATGGGAAGGCAGGGACCACTGAGTCCTCATGACATAAGATGATGGAAAATGAAAATCAGGGAGGGTAATTATACCTGAGGAATGACTCTAAGAGAAAATGAAAACACCTGTGCTATAAGCCTTCTCATCTCTGCAGTGCATGAAACTGTCCACTCATATTCTCCAGCACCAAAAGGTACTATCTGAAAGAAGAGGTATGGTTTTACTATTTGTCAATGTGCAGAAATCAGTGGCTTTCTTAGACACTAATAATCAAAATACAGAAAGGGAAAGTAGAGAATCAATGCCATTTACTATAGCACCAAGAACCATAAGATACCTGTGAATAAACCTAACTAAAGAGGTAAAGGACCTGTACTCGAGGAACTACAGAACACTCATGAAAGAAATGGAAGAAGGTACAAAAAGATGGAAGACCATTCTGTGCTCTTGGATCGGAAGAATAAACATTGTTAAAATGTCTATACTGCCTAGAGCAATCTATACTTTTAATGCCATTTCAATCAAAATTCCACCAGTATTGTTCAAAGACCTGGGGCAAATAATCCAAAAATTTGTATGGCATCAGAAGAGACCCCGAATCGCTAAGGAAATGTTGAAAAACAAAAATAAAGCTGGGGACATCACGTTATCTGATTTCAAGCTTTATTACAAAGCTGTGATCACCAAGACAGCATGGTACCAGCATAAAAACAGACACAGAGACCAGTGGAACAGAGTAGAGAGCCCAGATATGGACCCTCAACTCTATGGTCAATTAATCTTTGACAAAACAGGAAAAAATAAACAGTGGAAAAAAGACAGTCTCTTCAATAAATGGTGCTGGGAAAACTGGGCAGCTATAAGTAGAAGAATGAAACTCGACCATTCTCTTACACCATACACAAAGATAAACTCAAAATGGATAAAAGACCTCAACGTCAGACAGGAATCCATCAGAATCCTAGAGGAGAACATAGGCAGTAATCTCTTCAATATCAGCCACAGCAACTTCTTTCAAGATATGTCTCCAAAGGCAAAGGAAACAAAAGCAAAAATAAACTTTTGGGACTTCATCAAAATCAAAAGCTTCTGCACAGCAAAGGAAACAGTCAACAAAACAAAGAGGCAACCCACGGAATGGGGGAAGATATTTGCAAATGACAGTACAGACAAAAGGTTGATATCCAAGATCTATAATGAACTCCTCAAACTCAACACACACAAAACAGACAATCATATCAAAAAATGGGCAGAAGATATGAACAGACACTTCTCCAATGAAGACATACAAATGGCTATTAGACACATGAAAAAATGTTCATCATCACTAGCCCTCAGGGAGATTCAAATTAAAACCACATTGAGATACCACCTTACACCAGTTTGAAGGGCCAAAATTAGCAAGACAGACAACAACATGTGTTGGACGGGATATGGAGAAAGGGGAACCCTCTTACACTGTTGGTGGGAATGCTATTTGGTACAGCCTATTTGGAGAACAGTGTGGAGATTTCTCAAGAATTTAAAAATAGAACTTCCCTATGACCCTGCCATTGCACTCCTGGGTATTTGCCCCAAAGAGACAGATGTCATGAAAGGAAGGGCCATCTCTACCCCAGTTTTTATAGCATCAATGGCCACCGTTGCCAAACTGTGGAAAAAAACAAGATGCCTTTCAACAGACAAATGGGTAAGGAAGATGTGTTCCATATGCACTATGGCGTATTACGCCTCCATCAGCATTCAGACAACAAAGAGAAGCAAAAGGTATCCAAATTGGCAATGAAGAAGTCAAACTCTCTCTCTTTGCAGATGACATGATTCTTTATATGGAAAACCCAAAACACTCCACCCCCACGCTACTAGAACTCATACAGCAATTCAGCAACATGGCAGGATACAAAGTCAATGTACAGAAATCAGTGGCTTTCCTATATTAGAATTATAATAAGAATCAGTTAGCAAATAATGCTCAACTTCCTTGCTAGTAGTCTTTCAGACTTTATTAAGCAGCAGAAAACTATGGAGAGACAGGTTGCAGCAAGAGAAGGCTACCACATCTGGAGAGAAAAGCTTCATGTAGGCTGTTGTACTCAGGGTTCTGGATCTTAGGTAACAGTAGGGAACTAAATTTCTAAAAATCACACCGAGATACCCTGTCACCATCTCTCTGTCCAGAAGAATATAGTCTTGTATTTTATTAGATAAGAAATGTTATTTAAATAAATACATCAGTAACAATGCCCTTGTCATTAATTGCAATTTATAAGGGTAAGGTCTTCATGGCATAGTTACAGGTAACACTTCAGTTAATTTCCTTCTAGTCTAACTTAAACAAATAAATAAGACTTCATTGGAGATGTGACACTTCTCCAATGAAGACATACAAATGGCTATCAGACACATGAAAAAATGTTCATCATCACTAGCCATCAGGGAGATTCAAATTAAAACCACATTGAGATACCACCTTATACCTATTAGAATGGCCAAAATTAGCAAGACCAGAAACAACGTGTTTGGAGAAGATGTGAAGAAAGGGGAACCCTCTTACACTGTTGGTGAGAATTCAAGTTGGTGCAGCCTCTTTGGAGAACAATGTGGAGATTCCTCAAGAAATTAAAAATAAAGCTTCCCCATGACTCCTCAATTTCACTACTTGGTATTTACCCCAAAGACACAGATGTCATGAAAAGAAGGGCCATCTGTACTTCAATATTTATAGCAGCAATGGCCACGGTCGCCAAACTGTGGAAAGAACAAAAATGCCCTTCAACAGACGAATGGATAAGGAAGATGTGGTCCATATACACTATGGAGTATTATGCCTCCATCAGAAAAGAGGAATATGCAACTTTTGTAGCAACATGGATGGGACTGGAAGAGATTATGCTGAGTGAAATAAGTCAAGCAGAGAGAGTCAATTATCCTATGGTTTCACTTATTTGTGGAGCATAACAAATAACATGGAGGACATGGGGAGATGCAGAGAAGTGAGTAGAGGGAAATTGGAAGGGGAGATGAACAATAAGAGACTATTGACTCTGAAAAAAACTGAGGTTTTGAAGGGCTGGGGGGTAGGAGGTAGGGAGAACCAGGTAATGGATATTATGGAGGACATGTATTGCATGGAGCACTGGGTGTGGTGCATAAACAATGAATTCTGTTATGCTGAAAAGAAATAAGTAAATTAAAAAAAAAAAGAAATTTGAATTTTAAGTAAATAAATAAATAAGACTGATTCTTTTTTTTTTTCTTTTGAGATGGTCAGATTTTAGATGTGTTTCTGCAGCTAGAACTGACATCTGCTTCATGAGTATAACATCTGTGCTGTCTGACAGTATTTTTTTCTCAAAAAACATATGCTTTAAGGTACCTAGGTGGCTTAGTGAGTTATGGTGTCCAGCTCTTGATCTAAATTCAGGTCTTGACCTCGGGGTTTTATGTTAAAGCCAGGCAATGCTGGGCGTGGAGCCTACTTAATTTTTTTTTAATTTTTAAAATTATTTTTATTATATTATCTTAGTCACCATTCAGTACATCATTAGATTTTGATGTAGTGTTCCAAAATGCATTGTTTACATATAACAACAGTGCTCCATGCAATATGTGCCCTCTTTAATCTCCATCACCAGGCAATTTTTCTAAAAATCTATGCTTACTTTTAGGCTGGGCTGTCTTATGCACTTTTTAAAATTTTTTTTTCTCTTTCTTTTTTAAAAATTTATTTTTCATTTATTTTCAGCATAACAGTATACATTTTTTTTTTACCTCACCCAGTGCTCCATGCAATCCTCTCTAATACCCACCACCTGGTTCCCCCAACATCCCACTCCCCCACCACTTAAAACCTCTCAGATTGTTTTTCAGAGTCCATAGTCTCTCATAGTTCACCTCCCCTTCCAATTTCCCCCAACTCCCTTCTCCTAACTCCCCATGTCCACCATGCTATTTGTTATGCTCCACAAATAAGTGTAACCATATGATAATTGACTCTCTCTGCTTGACTTATTTCACTCAGCATAATCTCCTCCAGTCCCGTCCATGTTGCTACAAAAGTTGGGTATTCCTCCTTTCTGATGGAGGCATAATACCCCATAGTGTATATGGACCACATCTTCCTTATCCATTTGTCCATTGAAGGGCATCTTGATTCTTTCCACAGTTTGGCGACTGTGGCCATTGCTGCTATAAACATTGGGGTACAGATGGCCCTTCTTTTCACGACATCTGTCTCTTTGGGGCAAATACCCAGTAGTGCAATGGCCAGGTCATAGGGAAGTTCTATTTTTAATTTCTTGAGGAATCTCCACACTGCTCTCCAAAGAGGCTGCACCAACTTGCATTCCCACCAACAGTGGAAGAGGGTTCCCCTTTCTCCACATCCTCTCTAACACATGTTGTTTCCTGTCTTGTTAATTTTGGCCATTCTAACCGGTGTAAGGTAATATTTCAATGTGGTATAAAATTTTTTATAAACATATAATGTATTATTAGCCCCAAGTATACAGGTCTGTGAATTGCCAGGTTTACACACTTCACAACACTCACCATATTACTTATCCTCCCCAATGTCCATAACCCCAACACCCTCTCCCTACCCCTCTCCCCCCAGCCACCCTCATTTTGTTTTGTGACATTAAGAGTCTCTTATGGGGGGGCACCTGGGTGGCTCAGTGGGTTAAAACCTCTGCCTTCAGCTCAGGTCATGATCCCAGGGTCCTGGGATCGAGTCCCGCGTTGGACTCTTTGCTCTGCAGGGGGCCTGCTTCTCTTCCTCTCTCTCTGTCTGCCTCTCTGCCTACTTGTGATTTCTCTGTCAAATAAATAAATAAAATATTTTAAAAAGAGTCTCTTATGGTTTGTCTCCCTCCAGATCCCATCTCATTTCAATTATTCTTTTCCTACCCCCAAAAACCCCTTCGTTGCATCTCCACTTCCTCATATCCTAAGCTTTTTTTAAAATTAATTTTAAAAACTTGAGTATAGTTGAAATACAATGGTGCATTTCAGAAGTACAGCATAGTAATTTGACTTCTCTGTATATTATGCTACATTCACCACAAGTATAGCTACCATCAGTCTCACTACATTACTACTATAATACCATCAATTGTTTTCCCTATGCTGTGTTTTCTCTATGCCATGACTTATTCATTCCATAACTGAAAACTTGTATATCCCACTCCTTTCACCCATTTTACTCATCCAATACCTTCTTCCCCTTTGGCAACCATCAGTTTGTTCTCTGTACATATAGGTCTAAATCTGCATTTTGTTTGTTTATTAATTTGATGCTTTAGATTCCACAAATAAATGAAACAATATGGTATTTGTCTTCCTTAATCTGACTTATTTCACTTAGTGTAATGCCCTCTAGTTCCATCCATATTGTTGCAGATGGTACATCATCCTTTTTTACAGCTGAGTGATATTTCAGTGTGTGTGTGTGTATAAATCTATATCATATCTTCCTTCTTCATTTGTAAGCCTGCTACATTTGATACTGTTATATAAAATACTATTTGCATTTATTGTGTTAAGAATTTTTTTCTGTCATTAACATGCAGATCATGTTATGTTAAGACCCTACATAAGATTCCATTTAATATATAAACTATAAGTTTATGATATAACAATTACCTAATTATAGAGACAGAAGACTAAATAAACAACTGCCATCAGTCACTAGCTCCATGTGGGCACTAACCTAGATAATCAGGAAATGAAGCTAGAGATCTCTGTAGTGCAGGAGGTGATATGTTGCCAACACAAAAATTCTCACTTTCCTCTCTACTTGCCTTGTAATTCATACTAAAATAATCACCTGTAAAAATAATCACCTAGTATAAATCATACTAAAATAATCATCATAGGCTACAGTCAGTGGCTTATGGCTAGAAGAGATCTCACCAAAAGTCTCCTAATGCTATTCTATAATGAAGGCTCTGCTTCCTTGAATGGCTTCCTCTTTGTGCTTTCCTTTTCTACACTTTCAGCCTCAGAAGTAAATCAAAGAGCAAATCCAGGAAAGGCCATTTAGAGAGATACTAGTTCTGCATTTGTTTTCTCATTTAAATATTGAATTGTTATCCATCTTCTGCTCGGTCAATCCTTTCCACCCCATCAGGATGCATGATTCATGAACTGTTCTATGTAAACTACAATAGAACAGAGGACATGGGAAATTCTAGCATGTATCTTCAATGCTGTCCAGAAATCCAGCTGTCAACTTGCAATCAATCCATCCCTCTTCTTTCTCTTGGATTAGTTCCTTGAAGGTGGTTTTGAATCCTAGTCCCTAATTTAGGCCATAAGAGCTCCTCTGAACTTTACAGAAGATACAGATCCCAAGCTCGAGAGCATTTTCTACCCATCTCGGCTAGCTTTCCCGTGCTTAGCATCCTGACCCCTGATTAGGTGCAGAGTACGGCGTAGGGCTCTCTTGACCTCTTGATTGCGCAAGCAGTAGATGATAGGGTTAAGCAATGGTACAATAACAGCATAGAGCACAGAAACCAGCTTGTTGGTGTCAAAAGCTGAGAGTGCCTTTGGCCGGGCATAGATGAAGATACTGGCTGCATAGAAGATGATCACAACAGTGAGGTGAGAGGCACAGGTGGAAAAGGCTTTATGGCGCCCAGCAGCTGAAGGGATGCGCACCACAGCACCAGTGATGGCCATGTAGGAGGCCCCAGTGACAGAGAGTGGCCCCAGCAAGATAAAAATGGCCAGAACAAAGTCTGTAAGCTCTGCTGTTGACATGTCAGTGCATGAAAGATTGAGCAACGGGGAAACATCACAGAAGAAGTGGTTGATGATGTTGGGTCCACAGTAGGAGAGGCGAGATATGAGAAAAACTTTAACCATGGAGATGCCAAAACCTCCAGCCCAGGAGCCAGCTGCCAGCTGCACACACAGCCGGCCACTGACAATGACAGCATAGTGGAGAGGATGGCAGATGGCTACATAGCGATCATAGGCCATAACAGCAAGAAGGACACACTCAGTGCAGCCCAGTCCCAGGAAAAAATATAGCTGTGTCATGCAGCCCTCAAAGGAAATTAGCTGTCCCTGGTTCTTTTTGGACCCAACAAAGCCAGCTAACATCTTGGGAATAGTGACAGTAACATACCAGATCTCCAAGAAGGACATATTAGCCAGAAAGAAGTACATGGGTTTGTGAAGGGTGGGGTGGTTTTTAATTGCCATAATGATGAGTGTATTTTCAGTCAGCACCAACACATAGGCCAGCAGAGAAAGGGCAAATAAAAGTGCCCGCAGTGGTGCAGGAGCTGGGAAGCCCAGCAACACAAACTCACTTACCCTCCCACTCTGGTTCCTCTGCTCCATGTTGTCAGTCTTGCCCACTGCCCTTTAGGAGAGGGAAAAGAGGATCTTCAGGAGCCAACAACAAGGACCCAGCCTTTTTCTTGGTGGATTTATATTGACAGAATATATGTAATGCATGTAATTTATCACTGAACTGAGGCCATCACTTTCTTCTGTAATCTTGAAATGAGCTAAGACAAAAGTGGACAAAAAAAAAACTGCTTCATATTGATGATAGGATAAAAATCTGTTTTGTTCCTTGGAGAAGCATATACTGATGAACACTAGTAAAAGTGATATTAGTTGGTCCCTGAAGAATATAGATCAAAACCAAAAGTAGTAAGAGAGTCTAGGCTGCCCTAATGTGAGAGGTTTTTTTGTGAGCTAGATTATGGCTCTGTTTTGAGGAAATAACAATAATGTACAACACAGTTGAGTATTTACCAGGGATGGAGAGTGTGGACACTATTTTAAAATATATGCAGAGGGGCACCTGGGTGGCTCAGTGGGTTAAATCCTCTGCCTTCGATTCAGGTCATGATCCCAGCGTCCTGGGATTGAGCCCCACATCAGGCTCTCTGATCAGCAGGGAGCCTGCTTCCCTTCTCTCTCTCTCTCTGTGCCTCTCTTCCTACTTGTGATCTCTGTCTATCAAATAAATAAACAAAATCTTAAAAAAATAAAATATATGCAGATATTAATTCACTTAATCTTCAGAAGAACCCTGTGAGTTAGTACAACCATTAACCCCACTTAACCCCTAAGAAAACTGAGGCACAAAGAGATTAATTGATTTGCTCCAGGTCACACCAATAGTAAGAGTTGGAACCAGGAAGTCAGGACCTCACAGGTTCAAAAATATTCAGGCAACACAAAGAAGAAACTATAAAGGGAGGGGGAGTCACGTTGGCGGAGAAGTAACACATTGAGACAACATCAGGTAACAGAAGATCAGCTAGATAGCTTATCAAACCATTCCAAACACTTACATATCCAACAGGAGATGGAAGAGAAGAAGAGCAACAATTCTAGAAACAGAAAATCGACCACTTTCTGAAAGGTAGGACCAGTGGAGAAGCGAATCCAAAGCTACGGGAAGATAGACCATGGTGGGAGGGGCTGGCTCCCAGCAAGTGGCAGAGCAATGGAGCACAAAATCAGGACTTTTAAAAGTCTGCTCCACTGAGGGACATCGCTCCAGAGGCTAAGCCGGGGTGAAGCCCATGTGGGGACAATGTGGCCCCAGTTCCCGTAGGGTCACAGAAGGATCAGGGTGTCTGAGTGTTGCAGATCTTGAAGATAATAGACCAGGGAAGCTGGCTACAGAGACAGAGCTGAGGAGTGAGCTCTCAGCTCAGGGTTACCTTGAGCCATAATCTGTGGTACAGACCACTGCTCTGTGAGTGGGGTCCCCACAAGATCCAGGGAGACCCCCCCCCAGAAGAGTTCAGGGATCTGCAGAGGTTCAGAGACTCCAGGTGGAGCTGTGTGCCAGAGACAGAGATGCTTGGTCACAGGCTAAGTGACCTCAGAGCACAGCTGGAGGCCAGGGAGACTGGAGTGATCGAGCACTTTTCTCTGAGGGCCCACTGAGGAAAGGGGCCCTGAGCTCTTGGCTCCTCTGGGCCAGAGATTGGGAGGCTGCCATTTCCATTCCCGTCCTCCAGAACTCTATGGAAAGCATTCAGGGAACAAAAGCTCCTGAAAGCAAAACCAAGCAGATTACCTTGCCTGGACCCTGGTAAGGGCGGTGCAATTCTGCCTAGGGCAAAGCCACTTGAGAATCACTACAACAGGCCTTTCCCCCAGAAGATCAACAAGAAATCCAGCCAAGATCAAGTTCACTTACTAAGGAGAACAGTGGAATTCCAGAGGAGGAGAAAGAAAAGCATAGAATTCATGGCTTTCTCCCCATGAATCTTTAGTCTCGCAAAGTTAATTAATTTTATTTAATTTTTTCTTCTGATTTTTTTAACTTTTACCCTTTCCTCTTTTAATATTTTTTAACCAGTTTATCTTAACAATACCTTTCATTAAAAAAAAAGACTTTTTAAAAATTAATTAATTAATTAATTTTTAAAAATTTTTTATTTTTTATAATCATATATTTTTATCCCCAGGGGTACAGGTCTGTGAATCACCAGGTTTACACACTTCACAGCATTCACCAAAGCACATACCCTCCCCAATGTCCATAATCCCACCCCCTTCTCCCAAACCCCCTCCCCCCAGCAACCCTCAGTTTGTTTTGTGAGATTAAGAGTCACTTATGGTTTGTCTCCCTCCCAATCCCATCTTGTTTCATTTATTCTTCTCCTACCCACTTAAGCCCCCATGTTGCATCACCACTTCCTCATATCAGGGAGATCATATGATAGTTGCCTTTCTCTGCTTGACTTATTTCGCTAAGCATGATACGCTCTAGTTCCATCCACGTTGTCGCAAATGGCAAGATTTCATTTCTTTTGATGGCTGCATACTATGCAGCCATCAAAAAAAGACTTTTTTGAACTTTCATTATTATAGTCCTATTTTATTCTTCATTGTATCTAACTTTATTTTTTGTATACACATAGGTTTTTTTCTTCTAAAAAATTTGGGGTACAACTTCTTCTAACAGATCAAAACACATCCTAAATCTAGCACCAAGCTTGTTCTAGTCTCCCACCCGAGCAAATTCTGTCCACTTTCTTTTTTGTTATTCTCCCAACCAACTTACCTTATCAACTCCTTTTTTAGAAATTTAAAAAAAAATAATTATTTTCATCTTTATAGTCATATTCCATCCCTTCACTGTGTTTGCCCTTATATATGTTTTTCATTCTTTAAAATTCACTCTTTCTTTAAAATTCATTCATTCTTTAAAGTTTTGAGAGGTAGTTTCTTCTAAGAGACTGGAATACTCCCCAAATTAAGTGGGTGACCCTGTTCTAGTCACCAGTCTAATATATGTGTGTGTGTATATATATATAATATATAATACATATATAAATATTTATATATTTTATTTTTTATATTTTTTTCTTTATTTGTTTTCTTCTTTTAATTATTTTTTCTGAACTTCTTTTTACCCCCTTTCTCCCCCACACTATTTGGGGTCTCTTCTGATTTGGTTAAAGCACACTTTCCTGGGGTCTTTTCATATTTTATTTGCTCCTTCATATATTCTTATCTGGACAAAATGACAAGGCAGAAAAACTCATCATGAAAAAAAGAACAAGAGGCAGTACCAAAGGCTAACGACCTAATCAATACAGACTTGGTAATATGTCAAACCTAGAGTTCAGAATGACGATTCTCAAGGTTCTAGCTGGGCTTGAAAAAGAAGTGGAATATATTAGTGAAATCCTGTCCAGAGAAATAAAAGCCCTTTCTGGAGAAATAAAAGAATTAAAAACTAACCAAGGTGAAATCAAAAAAGCTATTAATGAGGTGCAATAAAAAATGGAGGCTCTTACTGTTAGGATAAATGAGGCAGAAGAAAGAATTAGTGATATAGAACACCAAATGAGGGAGAATAAAGAAGCTGAGCAAAAGAGAGACAACTACTGGACCACGAGGGAAGAATTAGAGAGATAAGTGATACCATAAGATGAAACAATATTAAAATAATTGGGATGCCAGAAGAAGAAGAAAGAGAGAGGGGGGCAGAAGGCATATTGGAGAGAATTATTATAGAGAATTAGCCTCTGCTTTTGGCTCAGGTCATGATCCCAAGGGTTCTGGGGTTGAGCCCGACATCAGGCTCTCTGCTTAGCAGGGAGCCTGCTTCTCCCTATCTCTCTCTGCCTGCCTCTCTGACTACTTGTGATCTCTGTCTGTAAAATAAATAAATAAAATCTTTAAAAAAAAGAAGAAGAATTAATTTCTATTCTCCTGAAACTGTTCCAAAAAATAGAAATGGATGGAAAACTTCCAAACAGATTTTATGAGGCCAACATCACCTTGATCCCAAAACCAGACAAGGAACCCATCAAAAAAGAGAATTACAGACTAATATCCTTGATGAATACAGATGTGTAAATTCTCACCAAAATAATAACCAATAGGATCCAACAGTACATTAAGAGGATTATTCACCACAACCAAGTGTTATTTATTCCAGGGTTGCAAGGTTGGTTCAACACCTGCAAATCAATCAATGTGATACAATACATTAATAAAAGAAAAAACAAGAACCATATAATACTCTCAATAGATGCTGAAAGTACATTTGACAAAGTACAGCATCCTTTCCTGATTAAAACTCTTCAAAGTGTAGGGATAGAGGGCACAATCTCAATATTATCAAAGTCATCTATGAAAAACCCACTGCAAATATCATTCTCAATGGAGAAAAACTAAAAGCTTTTCTTCTAAGGTCAGGAACATGGCAGGGAGTCAGAAGTGACTCCCATGTTCCATGTACATGGATTGGAAGAACAAGTATTCTGAAAATGTCCAGGCTACCATAAAGCAATCTACACATTTAATGCAATCCCTATCAGAATCCCAGCCATTTTTTTCAAAGAAATGGAACAAAGAATCCTAAAATTTGTATGGAACCAGAAAATACCTTGAACATCCAGAGGAATATTGAAAAAGAAAACCAAATTTGGTGGCATCACAATTCCAGACTTCAAGCTCTATTACAAAGCTGTCATCATCAAGACAGCATGGTACTGGCACAAAAACAGACACATAGATCAATGGAACAGAATAGAGAGCCCCAAATTGACCCTCTACTCTATGGTCAACTAATGTTTGAAAAAGCAGGAAAGAATGTTCAACAGAAAAAAGACAGCCTCTTCAATAAATGGTGTTGGGAAAATTGGACAGCCACATGCAGAAAAATGAAATTGGACCATTTACTTACACCACGCACCAAAATAGACTCAAAATGGATGAAGGACCTCAATGTGAGAAAGGAATCCATCAAAATCATTGAGGAGAACACAGGCAGCAACTTCTTCGACCTCAGCCACAGCAACTTCTTCCTAGGAACATCACCAAAAGCAAGGGAAGCAAGGACAAAAATGAACTATTGGGACTTCATCCAGACAAAAAGCTTTTGCAAGGCAAAGGAAACAGTTAACAAAACCAAAAGACAACTGACAGAATGGGAGAAGATATTTGCAAGTGACATATAGGATAAAGGGTTAGTATCCAAAATCTATAAAGAGCTTATCAAACTCCACACCCAAAGAACAAATAATCCAATCAAGAAATGGGCAGAAGACGTGAACAGACATTTCTGAAAACAAGACATCCAGATGGCCAACAGACACATGAAAAAGAGCTCACCATCACTCGGCATCATGGAAATACAAATCAAAACCACAATGAGGTACCACCTCACACCAATCAGAATGGCTAAAATTAACAAGTCAGGAAATGACAGATGCTGGCAAGGATGCAGAGAAAGGGGAGCCCTCCTACACTATTGGTGGGAATGCAAGCTGGTGCAACCACTCTGGAAAACAGCATGAAGGTTCCTCAAAAAGTTGAAAATAGAGTTGCCTTATGACCCATCAATTGCACCACTGGGTATTTACCCTAAAGATACAAACGTAGTGATCTGAAGGGGCATGTGCACCCGAATGTTTATAGTAGCAGTGTCCACAATAGCCAAACTGTGGAAAGAACCTAGATGTCCATCAACAGATGAATGGGTAAAGCAGATGTGGTATATATATACAGTGGAATACTATGCAGCCATCAAAAGAAATGAAATCTTGCCATTTGCGATGATGTGGATGGAACTTGAGTGTATTATGCTTAGCGAAATAAGTCAATTGGAGAAAGACAACTATCAAATGATCTCCTTGATACAAGGAAGTGCAGTTGCAATGTGGGGGGTTTGAGGGTTAGGAAAAGAATAAATGAAACCAGATGGGATTGGGAGGGATACAACCCATAAGAGACTCTTAATGTCACAAAACTAACTGAGAGGGGCCATAGGGAGGGGGGAAGGGAGAGGTTGGTGGGGTTATGGACATTGTTGAGGATATGTGCTATGGTCAGTGCTGTGAAGTGTGTAAGCCAGGTGATTCACAGGCCTGTACCCCTGGGGCTAATAATACATTATATGTTTATAAAAAAATTAAATTTTTTTAAAATAAAAAAGAAAAGTAAAGGAAGAAGAAGAAGAAGAAGAAAAAGAAGAAGAAGAAGAAGAAGAAGAAGAAGAAGAAGAAGAAGAAGAAGAAGAAGAAGAAGAAGAAGAAGAAGAAGAAGAAACTGTAAAATAATTCTGGATTTACATCTAGGGGAGAGAAGCTTTAGGGCTCAGCTACAGAAGTGACTCCATATTACAAGAAAGAGGGAACAAAGTAGAACCCAAGAAACTCACATAATCTATAGAAAGAAAGTTCTATGTTACCTAGCACTTAAGAAGGGGACTTGGGACCCACCTAGAAATTATATTAGGAAGTGGATTCTGAGTGGTAGAAGAACTGAGAATCCCATCAGTTCTGAAAGTTGTGCTCCCTTGGAATGAGAATAGAACACCTTCCTTTAGTATTGTTAAAGATTAACTTGAGGAATATTAAAATTTTCAAGACTTTGTTTGAGCAAAATTGATTTAAACCGGGCAGCACAAAACTGAAAGTGGTAAACTGTGCTCTACTGGCAGAAGCTAGTGGAAAGGCTTTTATAGAGCAAACACAAAAGCAAAGCAAGGGAATTATTTGATTGGCTACGGTTTAAGTGGTTGCCTTATTTGGGAATGTCTCACTGACTGTTTGAGATTGGTTATTCTTAAATTTTGTTTTCTTGGTTGTAAGCACATTTACAATTGGCTCTAGCTGAAGTTTTGGTTTGCTTAAACAGTCAACGAAGGCATGAGAGCCATCTCAATCTAATGGCTTCCTTTTAAAAAATATTTTGCCAAAACAAGACCAGTATAAAAGCATACATGAAGTAGAGGACTCTCTTTGTTTATCTTGGTATTGAAAATAAAACTTGCCATTTCAAAACTTCATGCCTCTTCTTGATTTGATGTGAAACAGAGGTGGACATATTCACATGGGAATTGGTGCAAAAAAAGGGTTACAGTCTCCCTAGTGTCTCTGTATGGTCATAGCTTTGGAAGGGAGTATGGATATTAGAAAGGAGAATAGGAGAGAATCAGCTAAACACCAGGGTGTTATTTCCCCTGAGGAGTTTCCTTACTTTTTAGTCTTAGGACTGTTCCTCTGAACAGCAGGGGCAGAACGTGCTCACATATCAAACTTCAACTTGCTAATGATTTTTTCTAGCTTTATTGAGATATAATTGACATACAATATTGTATAAGGTATACTATGTGACAGTTTGATACAAGTATATATTCTGAAATGTTTACCACAATGCTTACCTCACACAATTACCATTTTGTTGCTGTTATGATGAGAACACTGAAGCTCTACTACCATAGTAACCTTCAAGTGAACAATACAGTGTTGTTAATTATAGTTGCCATGCTATACATTAAATGCCCAGAACTTATTCATCTTATAACTATACCCATTGACCAATATCTCCCCATTTCCTCCACTCCCCAGCCCCTGGCAGCCACCCTTATAACTCTATTCTCTGTTTCCCTTTTTTTATTATGTTCAATCAGCCAACATATAATACATCATTGGTTTTTGATGTAGTGTTCGATTCACTAGTTGTGTATAACACCCAGTGCTCTCTTTCTATGAAGAGCCAAGATACGGAAACAACCTGAGTGACTATCAGTGGAGGAGTGGATAAAGAAAATATGTTTTAAATATATATATATTTAAAAGTATACATATATTACATTATTAAAAGAAAATGTTTTAAATATATATATACATTTAAAGAAAATATGTTTTAAATATATATATATTTAAAAGTATACATATATTACATTATTAAAATATGTTTTAAATATATATATATACATTTAAAACATATTTTCTTTATCCACTCCTCCACTGATAGTCACTGATATATATATGTGTATATATACATATATATATACAATTATATATATACAATGGTCATTAGCTAGTGGAAAGGCTTTTATAGAGCAAACACAAGGGTAAGTATCCTTACCCTTGATCTTTTCTCCTCAGTTACTGCCTCATATACATATATATACATATATACATATATATACATGTATATTGTGATATATGTATGTGTATATATGTATATTCATGTATAATATACATGCAAAATGTGATATACATGTATATAATACACATCTATACATATATAACTATGTATAATGCAGTGTTATTCAGTCATAAAAAAGAAGGAAATCCTGACAATTGTGACAATATGGATGGACTTTGAGGGCATTATGAGAGGTGAAGTAAGCAAGATAGAAAAAGACAAATACCGCATGTCTCACTTATATATGGAATCTAAAAATATCAAACCTGCTAATGATTTTATACCTGATTTTCTCTTCTTCTTATGTTTTGCCATCAGTACTTGACCATTACTAAGTTTTTGAGCCACTTGCATTTCTCTCTGTACTAAAGTACTTTAATGCAATCACAAAATGCCCATATCCCTGGCTTGCAGGGGATCATCACTCCCTTCCTTAACATCCATACTCAAAGTTCTATTTATTTCAAAATTCATGGTGGATCAACTATGCTCCAAGCCACAGATTCAGAGATTTGATACATAAAAAGTCAATAAGGTTATTTGACTTATTTCTTAAAAGAAATAATTTGTTATTTCTTATTTAATCTTTAAATAGTTTATAATCTAGTGGTGGGGACATATCTTCATCTTCTCATCCCTGAAAGTTTAAACTGCTATGCTTACCCCTATACCAGTTTCATAAAGGGGAGCCTTACAACTACAATTGTCATCAGTATCCTTACCCTTGTTCCTTTCTCCTCAGTTACCGCCTCATATACCATTTATTGTGCATTTGACATTCTTGGCCTCAGACCCTTTGCTCATCCTTTAATATTCTCTATCCTCAAGTTTGATGCTCTGCATGCTTTAAAAAAAAGGAAAAGAAAGAAAAATTAACCTCTCATAGGTGGACTGCCAATTGGTTTCACTGCCTATAGTCTTTCCCTGAGACTCAAATCTGACCATTTCACTTCCCTACTTAAAATTCTTCCATAGTGTCCCACTTCCTACAAAGTAACCTTTAAGCTAATTAACAGGGCATATAAGTACTTCGTGATATTCCACTACGATTATCAAAACCTTATTTCTTGCCACAGCATACATTGTATTTTATACCTTGTAGCCCTTGGCATATAACTTATCACCTCTGTACCTTTGCTCATTCTGCATTCTTCATGAGGGTAGCTAACTCCTAATTAACTCTCAAATCTTGGCTTGTGTGGCATCTCCACATAGAGACATTAACTGTCCTTCTTTCTTTCCTTTCCCTGACACCAGTTTGGTGAAGTTCCTCTCATTACTGTTTCCATTAGAGTCTGTGAAAACCCAGGTATTATTTTACAAGCTATTTCACTGCTGCTATTACTCAGGTGGATGTAAAGGAGGAACTTTATCCAAAGCACCCTATATGTCTTTAATAATATAGCAAAGAGTGGACATGATTCTCTTGATGTCACATGAGTTCCCTCAGATACAAAATATCTAGAAAAATATTTCCTAAGCCTGTTATTCCTTTGTCACAATCAATAACATTATTTTCCAAGCAGTCACCTATACCAGAGATCTGAAAGTTTCCTATGTCTTCCATATCTATTCTCCCTACCCAAACCTACATCTCACTCACAACTAATCCAGGTTTTACCTCAACTCCCTCTTTAATTATCTCTCATGTCTGACCCTATTTCTGTTGCCTTCCCCCTCGTCCCTTATGCCCTCCAGGTCCTTGTTATTTCTTAGTTAATTATTTCAATAGCCTATGACCTTGTCTTTCTTCCTTCAACCTCAATGCTCATCAGTCAAACTGCCATTTTTGTCTAGAGTGAAATTTTACATAGAAATATAGCCATATCCCTGACCCTAAATACATTCAGTTTGGGGGAAATACATAGTAAACCCCCCAAATGTATTTCT
The DNA here is from genome assembly GCF_964662115.1 of Mustela nivalis. Taxonomy (NCBI): domain Eukaryota; kingdom Metazoa; phylum Chordata; class Mammalia; order Carnivora; family Mustelidae; genus Mustela; species Mustela nivalis. The sequence goes on from NC_139028.1 coordinate 69,096,535, forward strand.
TCTTAATTGTCCTACAATAATCTAGTCATTGCCCATGATTTCCATTTTTCTCAATATGTTATGATGTTCTCTAACTCTGTGATTTGCAAATAGTCAAAAACACCCAGTCCTGCTCCTACAAATTCTTGTTTGTTATGTTTCAGTTTGCTAGGTATCATGCTCCAAAACTACTCATATTTCTAAACATAGATTATTTACTGATATTTCTGTCTCTCCTTTTGACAATAGTTCTTATTACAAGCGCTGCTTTAGTAACTGATTATTAGTGTAGGTATTTTTTAAAAGATTTTATTTATTTGACAGAGAGAAAGAGAGAGAGAGAGAGAGAGAACAAGTAGGCAGAGAGGCAGGCAGAGAGGGGGGGAAGCAAGCTCCCTACTGAACAGAGAGCCTAATGTGGGGCTCAATCCCAGGACCCTGAGCTCATGGCCTGAGCCGAACACAGAGGCTTAACCCACTGAGCCACCCAGGCACCCCTAGTAAAGATATTACAATAGTTGTATGGATAGATGGGAAAATGGAGAAAGGTACGAACTGGGCAAGCTGATGAGATGCAGATAACAGGAATGGAATATAAAGAAAGCAGAATGTAAAAAGGAGTTGGTTGGAAATGGTCTAGAGTAGGTAATTTAAATGAATTATGAGAAAACTTGACAGAGTTAGAATGGTATGTAAGGAAAACAGTCCATAGAAGAGTGAGTAAATCTGCAGGGACCAGATAAAACATAAGGAAGTTAGATTAAGTGCAAAAGTTTAGAACTTCTGTAAATAAGATAAATAATGTTTGGGTGGGATAAATTTGTTATATAGACAATAGGTCCAATGAAAGAAGATTAGGTGAAGATATCTGTAATATAGAAAGAATTGACTATGAATGGCTATGAATTGACTATTTAAAAAAAACTGTAGGGAGGCCAGGCAGCGTATGAATAAATAAAGAAACCAGCTCTGAGTGAAAAAGATGTAGAAAGTGATATTAGTCTGAGTATTAGAGTGGACCAGGTGTGAAAAATGCTGATAGGAGTTTGGGCTTTATTAGGTGTAGAGAGTAACAGAAAGAGGGATGTATTGGATAGAAAGAAAATATGGGGAAATTGACCACTTGAAGAGGAATGAAGCAGGTAATAGAACACACTCTAAAAAAAAAAAAAAGTATACACTCACTTTATTAAGTTGACTTTGACTTAGGGTCTTCCTAAGATGACCAGGCTAGTGAGGAAAGGACTTAAGGAATGTATATTTTAAAAAGCTGATGCATCAGGACAAAGAAAGATGATATGAAAACTCCATCTTCTCTTTATCCTGTGTTCAGAGAACACAGCCAAGTCATGAAAGATTCTTTTATCTTGCACCTCCCTCCTACAGTCTCCCGTTTGCCCTCCTCCTTCTGATGCTTTGGGTTGTCTTTGATGCAGGAGCCCAAGGGACCAAAAGAAATACAAGAAAAAAAAAAAAAGGCTGGGACAGACTAGAAGGATATGTTTGGGAAACTTAGGAAATAGAAGTTTACCAGGGAAGCTACATAAAGGAGAAAGTGTCACTATACCCTACAAACTCATAATTTCTTCCCTTGTCGTCTTCCTTGTCAGTCTCTAAATCTATCATGCCACATTCCTGTTCAAGGGGAATCTTCTAACTTTGGGCCAGCCCAATCTGGGTTTATATCCTAGCTCACTTATGAAAGCTTGGGCAATTTATTTGACATCTTTGAGCCTTAGATTCCTAATCTATAAAGTGGGATTTAGGTACCTCACAGAGTTTCTGAGAGGAATAAATGTTATGAGTTATATGGAGTGCTTAGATCATAGAAGCCCAATAATAGAGGTTTTCTTCCGTTATCTTCTAGTACAATGTAGTTAACACATCTTAATTCCATGATGTCATAGAAGGAGCACTGAATTGAGTTAAGGTTTCTGGGTTTTAGTTTCATGTTTGTAGTTGTTATTTTGTTTAATCTAGGGTTTGTTAAAAATCAGTTTATTTTCCATCAAGTGGCAACATATATTATGGTGTTTTGAAGATAAAATGAAACAAAGTTTGTGGAAGGACTTGGCACAGTCTCAGTCTATCGTAATCAGTATATAGAGGTTAATAAATGTGGGCTCCAGGGGCACCTGGGTGGCTCAGTCAGTTAAGCATCTGCTTTCAGCTCAAGTGATGATCTCAGGTCCTGGAATCGAGCCCTGCATCGGGCTCCCTGCTCAGTAGGGAGTCTGGTTCTCCCTCATCCTCTGCCCCTACCCCCTGCTCATGCTCTTGCTCTCTCAAATAAATAAATAAATATCTTTTTAAAAAGATAATGTTGGGGGGCATCTGGGTGGCTCAGTGGGTTAAGCCTCTGCCTTCAGCTCAGGTCATGATCTCAGGGTCCTGGGATCGAACCCCACATCGGGCTCTCTGCTCAGCAGGAAGCCTGCTTCCTCCTCTCTCTCTGCCTGCCTCTCTGTCTATTTGTGATCTCTGTCTGTCAAATAAATAAATAAAATCTTAAAAAAAAAAAAAGATAATGTGGGTTCCACAGTCATACCACTTCTGTTTAAATATGTGACCTTGAGGAAATTATTTAACCTCTCTGTGCCTCCATTTTGTTAACTGCTAAATGGGAATAGTTCTAATAATCTCACAGAGTTGTAAAGATTAAATAAAGATTAAACATATGGGGGCACCTAGGTGGCTCAGTAGGTTAAGCCTCTGCTTTCAGCTCAGGTCATGATCTTAGGGTCCTGGGATCGAGTCGCACATCAGGCTCTTTGCTCAGTGGGCAGCCTGCTTCCCCTCTCTCTCTGCCTGCCTCTCTGCCTACTTGTGATCTCTCTCTGTGTCAAATAAATAAATAAATAAATAAAATCTTTTTTTAATAAAAGATTAAACATATGGGTGGGAGTTTCTTAGAACAGTACCAGGAGTGTGGTATTTTTCAATAAATGTTAGTCACCAAACTGTGGAAAGAACCAAGATGCCCTTCAATGGACGAATGGATAAGGAAGATGTGGTCCATATACACTATGGAGTATTATGCCTCCATCAGAAAGGATGAATACCCAACTTTTGTAGCAACATGGATAGGACTGGAAGAGATTATGCTGAGTGAAATAAGTCAAGCAGAGAGAGTCAATTATCATATGGTTTCACTTATTTGTGGAGCATAACCAATAGCATGGAGGACATGGAGAGTTAGAGAGGAGAAGGGACTTGGGGTAAATTTGAAGGGGAGGTGAATCATGAGAGACTATGGACTCTGAAAAACAATCTGAGGGTTTTGAAGGGGCGGAGGGGTGGGAGGTTGGGGTACCAGGTGGTGGGTATTATAGAGGGCATGGATTGCATGGAGCACTGGGTGTGGTGCAAAATAATGAATACTGTTATGCTGAAAATAAATAAAAAATAAATTTAAAAAAATGAAACCCAATGCTGTGCTGGTTCAGACTGGAGCCCAAGATGAAAGGAAAAAATGTATGTCCCTATATACATGTTTTGATGTATTTCCTAGTAGGTAATTTGTTCCCTGAACACTGGATTAGTTGGAAAAATACTGAAAAATTGAGAAGTACATGTATCAAGATGTTGTTTAAATATATTTATACAAAAAAGTGATTATTTTACTTCAATTTAAAAATTATTCAAGATGATCACTTGTGGAGAGAAATTTTAAAACATGGCAATTTTGTTATGTTAAGTGAAAATGAGGAAATAAAGAAGTTGCTTTTGGAAAAAAAATGTTAGTTAGGGTTTAAGAAATATTTGTTAAAATTTAGTCTGTTGAAACTTGAGAGTAATTATTAGTGGGAATATTAAAGATAAAAGAGAAGAATCTTTGAGATTTGTTATTTAATGGGGATTCTCATAAATAATTGGTAGGAAACAGTTCTCAGAATTTAAATAACCAATACAAAATAAGTATGATTGAGCAGTTATCATTATCTGGATCAACGTGTTATTCATAGGCCTCAACTGATCCCATGATAGAATCAAAACCTAGTACTCCAGAAAGGGAAATGGCTCAATTTCCAAAACAGCTTGGATTTTGGAATTGCAGGTAAGAACTTATGGAATCTATATCTATTTTAAAATAAATGCATACACCAAATGGGGAAATATTAGATTTGTTCTTATTGAAACAAAAGATGGCAAAAATATTCTTTGTACCCATTATTTCATATTGTTTTGGCAGTTTTTGTCAATATAATACAACATAAGAGAAATGAATAATACATATTTAAAAATAGATGCAGAAATACTTTCGTATATGATTATGTTCATGAAAAATAAGTGCTCTGGGCACCTGGGTGGCTTAGTGGGTTAAGCCTCTGCCTTTGGCTCAGGTCATGGTTTCAGGGTCCTGGGATTGAGTCCCACATTGGGCTCTCTGCTCAGCAGGGAGCCTGCTTCGCTTCCTCTCTCTCTCTGCCTGCCTCTCTGCCTACTTGTGATCTTTGTCTGTCAAATAAATAAATAAAATCTTAAAAAAAAAGAAAAATAAGAGGACTAAACTAAAATTTTTTAGGTAGTTGTAAGAAATACTACATGAAGATTCCATGTACCCTTTGCACAGTTTCCCACAATGGTTAAAACATTACAAACTATAGTACATTGATCACTAACAGAGTTGGCATGGATGCAGGCAGGATATAAAATAACTTCATCACAAGGATTCTTATGTTGCCCTTTTTCTCACAAACCTATTTCTCTCCTTCTCCTACCCTTCCCTTAAGTCCTGGAAACCACTGTCTGTTCTCCATTTGTATAATTTGTCATTTCATAAGTGCTATACAACTGGAATCATTAGGAATTGAATTTTTTCACTGAGCATCATTCTCTGGAGGTTCATCAAGATTGTTGTCTGTATTATCAGTAGTTCTGACTTTTGTTTTTTATTGTTGAGCAGTATTCCATGCTATGGATATTCCTCTGTTTGTTTATACATGCACCAGTTGTACATCAGTTCTTTGTAGTGTCATTTGCAAATGACTTTGATGAACTATGAGAGGCCATGAGAGACTCTGGTAAACAAACAGAGGGTTTTAGAAGGGAGGGGGTGGGGGATGAGTGAGCAGGGTGATGGGTATTAAGGAGGGCATGGATTGCATAGAGCACTGGTGTTATACGCAAATGATGAACCATGGACATTACATCAAAAACTAATGATGTACTGTATGGTTACTAACAAAACCTCATAAAAAAAGTAAATATGTACCAGCTGAAGGACATTCAAAGTAGCCACTTTAGGCTACAATGAATAAAACTGCTAAACATCTGTACATAAGTTTCCATTGCTTGAGGATAAAAGCATAGAAATCCAATTATTGAGTCATATATTAATTGCATGTTTAGAGTTCCTTTTGTTTGTTTTTGTTTTGTTTTGCTTTGTTTTGTTTAGGGGGAGAGAGTGGGGAAGGGCAGAGGGAAAAGGAAAGAGATAATCTTAAGCAGGCTTCACGTCTAGCAAGAGCCTGATGCAATGTTTAGTCTCATATCCTGGAGATCATGACCTGAGCCAAAATCAAGAATCCCACACTTAACTAACTGAGCCATTCAGGCGCCCATGCACGTATAGTTTTTTAAGAAACTGCAGACTCTTTTCCACTGTGGATGTATCATTTTACATCACCACCAGAAAGCTATGAGTGATAGTTTCTCTGCATCCTTGCTATCATTTGGTATTGTCATTGTTTTTCATTTTAGTGTGTTTTGGATAGACATGTAGTGATATATTTTTGTGATTCAATTTGAATTTCTCTAACAGCTAATGAAATTAAATGTCTTTCATGTGTGTATTTGCCACCAGGATATTGACTCAATGAAATGTCTCTTCATATCTTTTGCCCATTTTGTACTTGGATCGATACTACTGTTTTTAAAATGGTGTTTTGAGAGTTCATTATATGTTCTAGAGCCTAATATTGTTTACAAATATATTATCCCAATCCACTCTTTCTCTCTTGAGCTCTTTTATTTTAATTTGAATTCAATTAGCCAACAAATAGTACCTCATTAGCTGCAGATGTAGAGTTTAATTATTCATCAGTTGCATATAACACCTAATGCTCATTATATCTCTTGCCTTCCTTAATGCCTATCACCCAATTACACCATGCCCAAACCAACTGCCATACTGCAACCCTCAGTTTCTTTCTCATAGTAAAGAAATCTCTCATGATTTCTCTCCCTCTCTGATTTCTTTCCACTCAGTTTTCCCTTCCTTCCCCTATGATTGTCTGCACTGTTTCTTAAATTCTATATATGAGTGAAACAATATGATAATTGTCCTTCTCTGATTGACTTCTTTTGCTCAACATAATACCCTCCAGTTCCATCCATGTTGATGTAATGGTAAGATTTGACTTCTCTTGATGATTAAGTAATATTCCAGTGTGTTACAAAACAGACAATCATATTTTAAAAATGGACAGAACAGACACTTCTCCAATGAAGACATACAAATGGCTATCAGACACATAAAAAAATGTTCATCATCACTAGCCTTCAGGGAGATCCAAATTAAAACCACATTGAGATACCACCTTACAGCAGTTAGAATGGTGAAAATTAGGAAGATAGGAAACAACATGTGTTGGAGAGGAAGTGGAGAAAGGGGAACCATCTTACACTGTGGGTGGGAATGCAAATTTGTGCAGCCACTTTGGAGAACAGTGTGGAGATTCCTCAAGAAATTAAAAAGACCACATCTTCCTTATCCATTCATCCATTGAAGGACATCTTGGTTCTTTCCACAGATTGGCGACCATGGCCATTGCTGCTATAAACATTGGGGTACAGATGGCCCTTCTTTTCACTACATCTGTATCCTTGGGGTAAATACACAGTAGTGCAATGGCAGGGTCATAGGGAAGTTCTATTTTTAATTTCTTGAGGAATCTCCACACTGTTCTCCAAAGAGGCTGCACCAACTTGCATTCCAACCAGCAGTGTAAGAGGGTTCCCCTTTCTCCACATCCTCTCCAGCACATGTTGTTTCCTGTTTTGTTAATTTTGGTCATTCTAACTGGTGTAAGGTGGTATATCAATGTGGTTTTAATTTGAATCTCCCTGAGGGCTAGTGATGATGAACATCTTTTCATGTGTCTGATAGCCATTTGTATGTCTTACTGGAGAAGTGTCTGTTCATATCTTCTGCCCATTTTTTGATATGATTATCTGTTTTGTGTGTGTTGAGTTTGAGGATTTCATTATAGATCCTGGATATCAACCTTCTGTCTGTCCTGTCATTTGCAAATATCTTCTCCCATTCCGTGGGTTGCCTCTTTGTTTTGTTGACTGTTTCCTTTGCTGTGCAGAAGCTTTTGGTTTTGATGAAGTCCCAAAAGTTTATTTTCGCTTTTGTTTCCTTTGCCTTTGGAGACATATCTTGAAAGAAGTTTCTGTGGCTGATATTGAAGAGATTACTGCCTATGTTCTCCTCTAGGATTCTGATGGACTCCTGTCTCACATTAAGGTTTTTATCCATGTTGAGTTATTCTTTGTGTACAGTGTAAGAGAATGGTCGAGATTCATTCTTCTACCTATAGCTGCCCAGTTTTCCCAGCACCATTTATTGAAGAGACTGTCTTTTTTCCACTGTATATTTTTTCCTGTTTTGTCTAAGATTATTTGACCATAGAGTTGAGGATCCATATCTGGACTCTCTACTCTGTTCCACTGGTCTATGTGTCTGTTTTTATGCCAGTACCATGCTGTCTTGGGGATCACAGCTTTGTAGTAAAGCTTGAAATCAGGTAATGTGATGCCCCCCGTTTTATTTTTGTTTTTCAACATTTCCTTAGCAATTCGGGATCTCCTCTGATTCCATACAAATATTTGGATTATTTGCTCCAGCTCTTTGAAGAATACCGGTGGACTTTTAATCAGAATGGCATTAAAATTATAGATTGCTCTAGGAAGTAGAGACTTTTTTTTTTAACTTTTTATTTTTTATAAACATATATTTTTATCCCCAGGGGTAGAGACTTTTAACAATGTCTATTCTTCCGATCCAAGAGCATGGAATGGTCTTCCATCTTTTTGTGTCTTCTTCAATTTCTTTCATGAGTGTTCTGTAGTTCCTCAAGTACAGATCCTTTACCTCTTTAGTTAGGTTTATTCTCAGGTATCTTATGGTTCTTGGTGCTATCGTAAATGGAATTGATACTCTAATTTCCCTTTATGTATTTTCATTATTAGTGTGTAAGAAAGCCACTGATTTCTGCACATTGACTTTGTATCTTGCCATGTTGCTGAATTGTTGTATGAGTTCTAGTAGTTTGGGGGTGGAGCTTTCCATATAAAGAATCATGTCATCTGCAAAGAGAGAGAGTTTGACTTCTTCATTACCAATTTGGATACCTTTTATTTCTCTTTGTTGTCTGATTGCTGTTGCTAGGACTTCTAATACTATGTTTAACAAGAGTGGTGAGAGTGGGCATCCTTGTCGTGTTCCTGATATTTGTAGCAACATGGATGGGAATGGAAGAGATTATGCTGAGTGAAATAAGCAAGCAGAGAAAGTCAATTATCACATGGTTTCATTTATTTGTGGAGCATAACAAAAGCATGGAGGACATGGGGGGATAAAGATGGGAAGGGAGTTGGGGGAAATTGGAAGGGGAGGTGAACCATGAGAGACTATGGACTCTGAAAAACAATCTGAGGAATTTGAAGGGGAGGGAAGGTGGGAGGTCAGGGTACCAGGTGGTGGGTATTATATGGGGCATGGATTGCATGGAGAACTGGGTGTGGTGCA